>NW_011966993.1:16441-24729 GCF_000949405.1 Vollenhovia emeryi | reverse complement strand
ATTACAGAAAGGTTTCAGAAAGATTTCAATATTTTGAAATTTTAAAAGATGACGCAGTATTTATTAGTCAATCATTGGTTTATTATACTTTTACAAAAGTTGTAAGTTGATTGGCTATCGTATCGTCTTTTAAGTCGCGCGGCAAGCATTTCAACGTTCCATATATGTGACTCAAAAAGCGAGAAAAATCTTTCTGTAATATTCACATTACTTTTTCAAATTTATTGCATATGATAGATTTCTGAAACATTTCTGTTGCATCATTTTATATGACATATTGCAGAATTCTGTCAGACATGTTGAGCATGAAATGTGAAATATCGAAATAATTTTGGAATCTTTCTGAAACCTTTCTGTAACAATTTGTGCTGTATGGGATGTAATTAAGTTTAATTATATACATAATTAAATTTAATTACATATAATAATAGCACACAGTTTGTTAAGCGAAAAATATATATAAATTTATACGAAAAATGTTATCACGCATAAAATATCCAGCTCAACCGTATACTGGCACATTTCCAAAGTATTATTGCATAATCATTTTATTGCAACATTGTTGCAACGTTACGTAGCAATATTTCTGAAGGCGGACATTTTACCGTTGCTGCAAGATTGCAGCAGTGTTGCAGCAACATTTTGCAACATTTCTGCAATATTGCAATGTTGCAAAGAAATATTTCTGCAATGTTGCTGCAATATTGCAATCTTGCAATGTAACATTTCTGCAATCTTCCTGCAATCTTTCTGTGCTGTGTGGGACGTGGCGGAATAATACAATGTAGGCAGTTATTTTCGCGAGATAAAACATGACTTGATATTTTACACAGATTAACGGACGCCCTAGGTGGAATGATTTCGCAGATACCTTTTCTACGTTTCGTGATTCCGGAACTGTCGGGATACAACGAATTAATGAGGATTCTCGAAAGTCTGTGGGGCTTCCTCCACGAGGAGATCAGGATTCACGAGAGGGAATTGTCCTATGATCAGCCGCGTGACCTGATCGATGCGTTCCTTTTGGAGATGTATAAAAACAACGAGAAGGAAGATACAATATTCGATCGTAAGTTGATACGCCGCACAACATGGGACTTGCTTAAACTAATTGTATTCCATTCGATTTATGTCAATTAAATTTTATTTGCGCCCAAAATCACTGCGACGAAGTCGTCCGAGACATTTTCGACAAGTTTCGCTTATCTCGTTGGAATTATGTCTGTAGAACGTTAACTAAAACTAGTAAAAGACACGCGTGTAGTCGTAAATAATTTTCTTCTCCTGAATTGAGTAATTTTTATGTTGTCCGACGACGCAACGACGAAAGAAGTAATAAATCATCGTTGATCCGAACATGCGCATGTTTTATGCCGCAGGCGAGAATTTATTGATATTGTGTCTCGACCTTTTCCTGGCCGGGTCGAAGACGACCACTGACACCTTAGCGACTACGTTTCTCTTCCTGTCGCTGAACCCCGAGTGGTTGAAGATACTTCAAGCCGAGCTGGACAGTGTCGTTGGTAGGTCGCGCGCTCCAACCGAGAATGATTTACCATCCTTGCCAATAACGGAAGCTTTCTTAGCCGAGGTAACATAAAAAAGAGAAATATATTACAAGGATATAGATGTTAGGTACAAACGCGTCGCAACGAAGTGTATAACTTATTGACAGCTAGTATTTTCGAGAGAAATCTCATTGCTGGCAAATATGATGTTATAAGTAAATAATTTTGTATTAAAAATGCTTTCTGAACATATTAAATTTTCTTAATGCAATAATATATCTGATTCTAGTAACAATTCAAGATGTTTAGAAAGAATCCCTTACGGAAGAGCAACGAAGTAATTACTTAAAAAATTACTGTACACATCAGTAATTTCTAACGGTTCAATTACTAATATTCAGTAATTTTCTAGTAATTATTTCGTTACTTTTTCGTAAGGGATGACCGTTGAAAAAGAAAGATTCTTTCGACTTAACACTTTTTGCAGTGTCGTAAATAAGCTTCAATTATAAAACATATAATTATTAAATTATTAAGAATTATTAAGAAAATTATTAAGAAATAAATGACGATAATGCAGAGATAAGATATTTAAGTGCGAAGACACCAACATTCTGGCTGCAACGTACATGACACGGGTATGAAATTTGTATATTTAACGTAGGTGCAAAGGTATCTAATTTTGGCTCCACTCGGCGTACCTCACAGCGCCGCGAAGGACGTTTCTCTAAACGGCTATCGAATACCCAAGGTAATAGATCGGGCTGTGGATAATCGACGAGCTTCGATGTATGAAAATTAACATTTCTAACTCGAGCCTTCTTCGCGCGTATTTCTGAAAGATAAATCGCGCAACGTGATTCGCACCGCCAAGTTCTTTCAGCCCGTTGGTGTACAACGGAAGAAACAAAATATTAGAATATCTGTTTTTGCACATCGAAGCTCGGCGATTAATTGTCGACCGGTGGTTGCGTTAAAAGTTGCGCTTTACTACACGCTTCAAACTTCAAGCGGGTCCATTATTTTGCAGGACACGATTGTTCTCTTCAATTACCACAGCGCTCACAACGACGAGGCGTACTGGGACCAACCGGATAAGTTCCGACCGCAGCGATTTCTAGACGAGCAGGGTCAATTCTGCCGGAGCAACTACAGCATACCTTTCGGTTTAGGTAAATCTCAATAAAGTCGAGGCTACAGGAGAGGCGCGTAATCAACGCGTCGAAATGTAGCCGCTAATGTCCCACTTTCGCAACCATCTCGCAAAAGTCATTTTCTACTCCGGCCTCTCTCCGGATTGCGCAAATTTTTTCAGCCTTCGGCGAAGGTATGCGAGAGAGATAATCAATCCCTCGCCATTGTTTGGGGCTAATCGCGGGAATGCGGGCGGACTGTTTCCCGTTTTTTTTTTCCAGGCAAGAGACGCTGCCTGGGTGAGCAGCTGGCGCGCTCCTCGTTGTTCCTGTACTTCACCTACGTCGTGCATTACTTCGACATGGAGCTCTCGGCCGAGCACGAGCGGCCGAGCCTCAACGGCTACGACGGTTTCACCCTGTCGCCGAAACCGTACTACCTCAGGCTCGCGAGGCGGAGACCCGAACGCGGGGACGATCGCCACGTGACCCGCGCGAGCACATGACGGTACATTTGGACTTCTGCGAAGGGGCTCGATTTCGTCGAACTCGTAAAACGTTCGCGTAAAAGCAAGACTTTCACGGCGTAGAACCAATAAACGCCCGTTCGCAAACGCCGGGGCCGCGCCGCTCGATGCCGCGTATAGGATCGGTTAACGGAAACGAATTTCTTTTTGTTCAAGCCATAACGCGCATAACACATTATACATAATACGAGGCAGGTCGATCGCTAACGCGCGCCGCGTTCGACTCGAGGCGACGATGCCGTGTCTCCATACGTAGCGAAAATACAGAGAGATTCGGGCGCAAGACCGAATAGCTATCTTCAGACCAAAGTCTAAAAGAAATATTTATCTCTGACATCCTTATCAATGAAAGCAGGAGTCGTGTTTCGAAGCACTGACGCCGCCTCGCTCGTTTCTCGCATGGCACGTCCTCTGCGAGCTCCCGAACGCGAGTTCTGACAATTAAATATATATCTTATTCGCGGCACGTGGCGCGTTGTACAACGTTTCATGACTTAAATCCAGCGACGCGCGAAGAAGATGCGATTTCGATTACTTATTCGCGCGGCTTGAAATGCTAGACGCAAGTATGAAAGGTAGATGACAGCCTCGATGGACGGATGTAAGTTAATAGAAATGTGCCGCGTGCATTTCTAGCAATTTACTAGCTCTCACGCGGTCTAATACGAGAAAGACGCGTCGTGTGTTTCACTCGTGGGTCTCTATGGATGCGCAGCCGATATCGCCTTCCGACGCCGGTCGGTTCGTTGTCTCCTTCCAGCGTGGCAGTAAGGCAGAAGTCTTGAAAATAATACTCTAATAAAATCGCAATAAAAATCCTGCTCAATATGCTGTATTTGATACTTTAATTGATTACAAAACTTACATTCATAATGCGACATTGTCTTAGTATCAATTCTTACTTTAAAGAGTCGACGGGGGAAGGCAAGTGCGTGATTTAAACGTGGAAAATATATTCTTTTGTTGAAACGTTTCGACCCATGTTCGGGTCTTCCTCAGTGATTTGATACAACAACTAGAATTCAAAAGATTCGCCTCGACCTTCGATCACGCTGTGCCTTTACTACACTTCTTTTCTCTAAACTGGGATCTACTTCCGGACCATTTTATATTTAATTTAATTCTGATTACTACTTTGTAACAACTCACAGTGAATTTTTGTGAATTCTAGTTGTTGTATCCGATCACTGAAGAAAGCCCGAACATGGGTCGAAACGTTTCAACAAAAGAATATATTTTCCACGTTTAAACCGCGCGCTGTGTTCCCGCATTTATTGGCTCCCATTGCCCATATAGCAATGAACGTCCAGCAACATTGCAGCAACATTGCAATGTTGCTGCAATGTTGCTGCAACGTTGCTGGACGTTCTTGTGCTGTATGGGTGGCCATCCTTCATCGACTCTATTTTTCTTTGGAGCCTTCACCACTCTTCAATTCTTACTTTATTCTATATGCTAATGCTTTTAGCGCTAGTATAACTACTTTGCAAAGTATAAATTTCGAACAAAAGGAGAAGATACAAACTTATATGTAAAATGCGTTTGTATCGTAATCTGTTTCTTTTGTTTCTCTCCCCTTTTTTCTTCCAATATTACCGTATCTGAGAACAATAACGAAACAAAGAGTAACACATTAAAAGAATTGTAGTGCAGCCCGTAGATTGCACTCGTCCATTTGATGAAACTAAACTCGAAACGTGTTTTTTTAATTAAGAGCTCGCTTATCTATCCAATAGTCTGCGATACAATATCTTATCTCGGGACAATTAGCATCTCATAAGGCTTCGGTGAAATTGTCAGTCCAGTCTTCAGGTCCATTCTAATGTATTTTTCCCCTGGCACCGGGAGTAAACGGTACTTCTGCATTACGCTGACAAACAGTAGGAATATAGCCGACTTTGCCAAAGCTTCTCCGGGACATCTTCTCTTTCCTATGTAAGAGAGAAAAAAAACAGAAAGATACATTCCTCTCTCTCGGAAACGGTGAAATACGGATCGACTCACGAGATCACGATCAATTTAATCGCCATCGTTCGCGATTCTTCGGCGCGAGTGTTAAATTAAGAGAGTACCGTTCGCCTTTTTCTTTTTTTTACCGCGAAAGGCATTCCCCACGACCTTCCGGTCGCGCCGCGAAGCACCCGGAAAGAAAACAGGAAAGAGCTATCGTAATTATGTACATACGTTACGATACCGCGGGAATGTCTTAAACGCGATTAAGCACATTAACGACGCACGTGAACGAAGCGATCGTTTCCGCCTTGCAAAACTGCCTGAATTTCTCATGGTTATTATTTCCCCGCGTGAAACGCTCGCGAAATTTCGCTTATTCTTAATAACGAAACAGAGTAGCGCATGAAAAGAATTGTAGCGTAGCCCGCGGGCTGCGCTCGTCAATTTGACGAAACTAAACTCGAAACATGTTTTCTAAACAAGAGAACTTGTAAATGAAAGAACCCTCGTAATTCACTGACCTTTGCCGAACAGTATGATATTTTCCTGGAGCTCGTAGGTGCCAGCCTTGTTTATATACCTCTCCGGTTTGAACGAAGTCGGGTCGGGGAAGTTCTTCGGGTCCATATTGTTCGCATATATGTTCATGAGGACGATGGTGTTCTCCGGTATCTTGTAACCATTGAGGGTCGTGTTACCGAGAACGCGACGTGGCCCGATCATAGGCGTGACGACCCACATGCGTTGACACTCGGTTAATATCGCCTCCGTGAAGGGCATTCTGCAATTAATTTGGAATGTAATAGAGGAGAGTCCCCGCCCAGTGAAAACGCCGAGTCGACGTCAATAGAATACTCGCGTAAACCACACGGTCGGTCTCGCGCGCGCGGCTCTAGCTACATTTTACAATTTTATGGCTTATACTTGGCGTGAGACACTACCGTGTCTCGTGATCGAAGTCGCGTCCCAGCTGTCAGTTTTCGAAAATAATTAAAAGTTTGGGAACTTAATTTTTTGTGTTCAAGTTTTAATAAGTCAACTTGGCAGTTCTCTCCCATAAAATGTTAAAAGTATTCGGAAGGTTGAACGTAGTAATTTAATAGTGTTCTCGCTGGACTGTCACGTGGCAACTCTCCTGATACGAGATAGCGGGGTCTCTAAATTAGTAGGCATCATTTGTTGGTTCCACCGTGAATTTATTGCCCTTAGAGCGAAGTCTTGTTTAGTGGAGAACTCATCGTTAGATCGCGCGTGTGAAAGTCGTTGCAAAAAAGATTTGTAAAATTGGACGCTGAGAACCCGCTGTTTTATATCAGGAGCCTGTCTTGTAAGAGGGGGCTTTTCTCTGTATAAATCGACTGACTAATTTCTCGAATCGGAAAGTGGCAAGAAGAATAATGTCCCTATCCTCCCCTCGAAAACAAATTAGAAAAAGCAATCGCGACTCTTCTTAACGACATAAAGACACAAAGTCACGCCGTTATTACTTGACTCTGTCTTCCAGATTGGGAAACCTTTGGAGACCGATCACGTCGTCGATCTCCTCCTGCAGCTTGCGCTGCACCTCCTGGTGATTGGCCATTTGCAAGAAGAGAATATCCAACGTCGAAGTTGTGTTGGAGGTGCCGGCGATGAAGAAGTCGATCAACGTCACGAGCAGATTGTCATCTGTAAGAAGAATAAAAACAAATAATAAGAGGGGGTTTATCGCGCGTGTGTCGTGCTCGCGACGAGAACCTGGCTTTCTCTCCCGCGAGCGCGGTGCTTTCATTAACGCGACCGACCGGGCACGCCGCGCCGGGAGGAAGCGTTAATTTCTTGGCGAGAATTGTGCTCTCTGGACCGTCGCTCGGCGACAGAGAAGCAACTGGGTCAGCGCACCTGAAAACACGGCGGAGACTTTGTCTCGCTGCGCCTCGCTGTTGTACATCTCGTAGAGGAACATATCGATAAAGTCCGTCTCATTTCCCTTGACATACCGCTCCTTGTGCTCGTTGATGGTGTCCTGCGGAAACACGAGGTGCGGCGCGATCAGTATATAAGTATCGGCGAGCGGGAGGCTGAAATTGACTCGACATCGAGGGCCGGCGAGGGATTACGCACCATTAGGAAGCTCTTGAGCTCGTTGTTCAACGTGACGAGGATGTTGTACCCCGACATCTCCGGCGCGATGTAACGTATCCAGGGGAAAGTGGACAGAATGCCGCCGGTCATATCGAACTGTTGCGCGCGACGGTCCAGCAGATCTATAAACTTCTGCAGCCTGCAAGCAATCGCGGAAACCAAGTGAGAACAATCCGGCGCGAGCCCCGCCGACTTCCTTCCTCGCGAGTACCACCGGAAATAAAAGCGCGGAAGCGAAGGAAGCGGTGGTACACGAGTGTGCCTTTCGATTGTTCCGGCGACGATTTCACGTTTACCTCGGCAGATTCTCGGACGGCTTCCGGCCCGTCACCAGCATCCAGAGAACATTTATCACCGCGGGCGCGATCACGGGCCGTATTTGCCGCACGCCGCCGTCCGCCAGCCTCTGCAGGATAAGCGTCATCTCGTCAACGAGCAGATCCATCATCGCCCGCTTGGCGAAACCGACGCTCCTCAGAGTGCGTACTGTCCAGCCGCGCAATTCTTTCCACTCCGCCCCATCGTTCAGCGTGATACCTGGTTGCAATCATTTCTCATCAATCTAGTGGTCTGGTCCTTAATTACTCTCTAAAATTTGTGGAGTGAAAATACCGCCATGGAGTGAAATGTTTACTCCATTGGAGTTAATATTCACTCTGTTGGAGGAAATATTCACGCCAATAGGGTGAACATTTCACTCCACGGCAGTATTTTCACTCCACAAATTTTAGAGAGTACCTTTCCATCCTTCGCGCGAGTCGAATTTAATTGCTCGAGAGATATCTTCTTCGTAAATCAGATTATTCTTTCACCAGTTTCCCTCGAGACAAATTAGCCCTAGCAGCGCAATATTGGGAAACAATGTAAATCTAGTACCCATACAGCATAAATTGTTGCAGAAAGGTTTCAGAAAGATTTCAAAATTATTTCGATATTTCACATTTCATGCTCAACATTTCTGACAGAATTCTGCAATATGTCATATAAAATGATGCAACAGAAATGTTTCAGAAATCTATCATATGCAATATATTTGAAAAAAT
>NW_011966993.1:9121-16051 GCF_000949405.1 Vollenhovia emeryi | reverse complement strand
TACGGACATTTTGTAAAAATGTAATTTTTGGACGTTTTAAAACTTTTTAAACATTTCCCAAAGAAAACTGGAAAAAAAATTTTCACGAAAACCTGATGGTTAAAAAGTATAGTATACGTAACACATACGTACTATACATATATGCTTTTTAACTATCAGAGGTAAGCTACCTGACACTTGGAAAAACCGACTTTTAGTAATTTTTCAGAAACCCTTCTATTAAGTTTCAAGTGTAAGAATCGCGGACATTTTATTGTTTCATAGCTGTCTCAGAGCAATTGCAAAAACATTTTGCGATATTTCTGAAATATTTCTAAGAAATTTTTGTAACCTTACAGAAATCTTTCTATAAGCTTTCAAGTGTAAGAATCGCGGACATTTTACTGTTCCAGAGCTGTCTCAGAGCTATTGCAGAAACATTTTGCAATATTTATGAAACGTTTCAATCTATCACATGAAATATTTCTGAAATATTTCTGAAAGGTTTTTGTGCTGTATGGGTATTCCCAATATTGGTCCAATATTGTACGATGGTCGCCTTCTCTTATTTAGCCGACACGTCTTAATATTGTATCAATAAGACCAATCGTATTAGACCAATAGTCTTATCACATTGTTAAATATCAGCCAATGAACTTCGAATATAAATCTAATATTATATCATTATTATCGCGCAATAATTACATGGAGAATGTAAAACCCGATTCGCAACTAAGTCTCTAAGCTTCAATATAACGAGTTTCGATCGGATTCGTTACCTTTTCTCAATCCCATGTTTCGTAGCTTTGTAAATTCATTCCAAGGACGTCCGTCGTACTTCTCGTTAAGGCATATGTCGTGTATAAGCTTGCTGTCTGAGACAATAAGCATGCTATTAGAACCCAGCCGTAAACTTATGATACCGCTGTTGTATATCTTGCTGAGCTCCAGAAAGGCAATGTGTTGTCCGCCGAGTTGACGCGTTAATTTTTGTAAATAATATCGACTTCCAATAAACGGCCAAGGAAAGGGACCTGAAAATTACGGCTCCTTTGATGATGGAAATTAAAAACAAGTCTCTTAAGTATTGCCGCAGGTATCTTAATTAGAAATGCACACTCCTTTTATTACACTTTGAACTCTTTCGCCAACTCGGAATCCGCGGTCTTTCCCGAAACGTGTTATACCTAATTTGCAAATTCTGATTATCTAAAGTTGACGTGTATTATCGCGTATTCCCGTTTTCATTCGTTCTAATCTTCGAAAGAAAAAAACAATTACTTTTTAACGACGGTTTTTTACTGAGTTACATAACACCATTACGCGACTCTTATTACCGACAATTATTTCGTGCACAAAGTTAAATTTCTGTTAACTTCTTACATTTTCGAATAATACCCGGCGCAAAGTACACTCGTATTGAAACGCACATCGACTTCTGAACACATTAGACTTTCTTTGTAAATATCGAGAATATTTTAATACTTTCTAATTATATAGTGCGGATTTTATTTTACTTTACTTTACTTCGTTGACTTTAACTCGAGACCAAGACATTTAATAAACGAATATTTAAGCGTCAAATCTTTCAGGCAATTCATGGATAAATAGATTTCGACGAAAAATGACATTTACACGAAAATTATGACTTTCCTAGTCTAGACGGGCTTTCCAATTATGAACTTTTCAAACTAAATGCACAAATAAATTCATAGAATGTCGGAGATGTCGGATTAATCATCCGTTATCCTCTATATTTCGTATTTATAACTGTCATTGTGATGAAGTTAATTCTAAGTTTAACCTTGAATTATCTTCAAAGCTTATCTTCCACGTGAACCATTCAGTGTCTGTGTACATACGTTTGTGGTTACATGACTTTTATTTTAATGTTTTCAAGAACAGTAAAAACATTGTATTATGCCAACATTTTGTGAACAACGTGCTACACGAATTTAACGATTCGTATAAAGGAGTTGAACTATTCGTTGGAAAATAAATTTTCGACAAGAAAGATGCTAACTTTAGGTAGAAACGTACAGTTTATCTGTTTTAGTAATATATAATAATACATAATAAATAACACAATGTGGAATAAAAGTGTATCTTATATTTTAGAACAGCTGAAATAAATAAATAATTCCAAATTAAATGTTCATATAGTTTATGCTTATATGATTTAAAATGTTCATGTAATATCTATCTTTATAAAGTCATAAGTCAATGCTTCTCTCTCTCTCTCTCTCTCTCTCTCTCTCTCTCTCTCTCTCTCTCTCTCTCTCTCTCTCTCTCTCTCTCTCTCTCTCTCTCTCCATTAATTTTCATCAACAAATAATAACATGATAGTAATTAAATTAAGTAGTTCTGAAAGCAACTAACTTAATAACAACCTAATTCACTGTGTTTTATATTTTATTCTGACATATTTTTGAAACTTTTTAATTTTGATTGCTTAGCTAAAAGATGAACGCACGTACGTTACGCATTGTACATGTCTATCATAATTTTTAATTAAATCATTATGGACTTTAATGTGTCGATATAATTAACACGCAACAATTTCGTCTACTCTCGCCTCCATGAATTCTCTATGAAGAAATAACGATCCACTTTACAATGTCAAAGCGCTATTTCGAGAAACAAAAGGTATCCTCTCTCGCATGCGAAATATCTCACTATACTATTATTATATTGAAACGAAATTAAAAGTCATAAAATATATAAATAAAAGTCATATAAATAAAAGTAATAAAAATACATAAAAGATATAAAATTCCTTCTTCAGATCTTTGCAGATTTTTCGATCTGCAGCCGTTAACAAATCCGAATGCGGCTCACATTTTATATCTTTTATGTATTGCGTTGCGAGCGAATTTTAACCTTTGACTTTTATATTTAAATTATTTTCTCTTACTCTTTTTATACACTGAGAATGGTCTAAAGAAAGGCCGAAACGTTTGTAATTTTATGTTTCAAGTATACGAAACTTTTACTATTGTGACACTGACACCTAGTCAAGGCTCTTAGCCCTTTTATTCATTGATTTTCAATCGTCAGAGCCGTATTCTCTTACAGTGTCATTTATGTTTTCTTGAATTATTTTAGGTAATGTAACGTTATTTATACTTTCTTGATTTTGAGACACAAAGAATGTAAATTCAGGCTTAAAGGGAATAAAAATCGCACGAATTATTTTCCCTGTTAGTCGAAAAGTAAACATTAAAAGTTACGAATTTAAACAAAATGTTCATCTCATTAACACACGTTGTATCGCTTATTGTTATCTCTGAATTCAATTGCGTAGATACTGCTAAAGTATATAATAAATACATTACCTGGCGGACGTTTTGGTGTCTGTCGCAAGTAGACAGTAATAAGAAGAATAGTTAAGACCGCTAGAATGATAGCCACAGACATCGTGCCTCGCTCTTCCCTTTATAGCGCCGAGCCACGTGCTTTCCAAAAGAGCTTGTCGCGTTCTGCTCGTCTGAATGGCTCGGTAGGCGAGTTTCAAGAAGCTGGAGTCTTCCGATGTTGACGTTAACGTGCCCAACCAATAACGGCCACGTATCTAATACGATAAGATACAATACAACCCAAACTAATACGGGAATAGTTTCACCGGTGAGTGAAGGGAAAAAAAACTGTCGGATCAACACAACACAGATCGCGTAGGTCAATTGATCTAATGACATTAGGTCTGTTCTTTATTGCTCCACTCTTGAACTAGCGCACACTGGTGCAATGAGTTGGAACGAGAGGTAATCTAGTTGTTTAATTTTAACTCACTAGCTCAGTAGTGCAGTAATAAAGAACAGGCCTATGATTCGTACACGCGCGTACAATCGCACGTACGATCGCACGTACAGACGACAAAATTGTCTCGCACATGTGGATCGACTTGTGTAACTGGCCAGATTATTATCGAACTCATCCGGCCAACGGCAGTGCCTTTATCGCTTCTACGCGCATAAAGAAGGGAGTAACGCGCGAAATAGAAACATAAATAAAATTAAACACGCGCAATTTCGTGTGCCAATCGAAAGTCAGATTTATGGACGATTGGATAAAGGCTACGCACGACGGTAAATCCAGAATCCAATATATAGAAATTCGAAGCCAGAACTAACGCCGAAGCATGCGCGGTTTGCGGTAGCTCCAGATTCTCAAATTCGTATGAGATTCGCGAATAGAATGAACAGGCATTAATGGTCGAGCATTCGACGTTTACGCTCTTGTGCCGATACGTCAACGGAGTGATTTTTATCACGGAAAAAAATAATTTTGCTGTGATAGCAAAATCGCCGTTGCTATTGCATATTCGTAGTAATAGCAATAAAATTTAGTTGACAGAAGTAATTTTACGAATTATTCGTCATTATAGCAAAATCTATTTTGTTGCGAAGAATAGAACAAAATTCGCTGAGTGTATTTGTAATTAAAATCACATTAATTTGCTACTGACGCAAAATAATATATTCTTAGCAAATACATTTGCTGTCACAACGAAATAATTTGTTAATCCAGCAAATTATTCCAGCAAATTGCGATTAGTATTCGTAACAAATCTTCTTGCTATCCATATATAGTAACGAACAGATTTTGCTACAACAGCATAAAATCTGCTGTGTCAGCAAATTATTTTTCTCCGTGTAGTGATATTAACGAAATCAAGAGGTAGGAAGTCCATCGTAGCATTAAGAAATCTGAAAAGAATTCTTTTTGAATTCTTAAATTCTTATTAATAAAGAATTTACTGATTTTTTTCACCTCAGTTTCAAAAGTAATTTTAAGAATTTAAAAAGAAATGTTGTAATTAAAAAGTCGCATTAAAAAGAAACGTCGTAATTAAAAATTAAAATAAAAATTACTTGCCAGCAAAAGTCGCTTTAACTCTTGACTATATTTCTTCGATCACTGGCGACTTACCATTTCCAAAATATTTACTTTTTTTAAAAAAGAAATGTTAAAAGAATTCGCTTTTACGTCACCGCAAGAGTTTTTAATTTCAAAAAGAGTTCGCTTTTGTGTCACCAATTTTAACTGTAAACTCTTTTTCAAATACTAAGGAAGTTTTTTGTATTTAACAATTTTAATTTATTTCCGCGAGAAGTCAAAGGGTAAAGGAATTTCTTTTGAGTTAATTTGTAACAGATTACGATAATTCATAAACAATTTGAAAAAGTGAATCCTGCTCGAGTTTATAACAATCACCCGAGCTACTTGGACACGAATCGCACATCGACATTGGCTTAAGAGCTCGGATTTTCTTTCGGAATGCCCAAATATCATCATAAAAATATATCACCTTAAACGTTACATCCAAACAGTTCGCTCCTCCATTGAATTCTTATATTGATAAAGAAGAAAGCCACAAGTACATACACTCTACCTTTTATCAATTCAATTTTGCGATCTAGCAGGTTCACGAGTCAGAGTGTACCGGTCGTATGCGTAAAAGCCGCGGACTTTTGAGCTAACCGGAGACATAATTGCTGTTTCTATAATTTACGTACATTTATGTTTATCTCTATACTATCTATCGTTCAATATTATCTTAAGAACTACTTATTTAAAAAATTATTATCGTTTCACACGTTTCTTCTTTTTACGTTTTATGCCAACATATTTTGCTGCAGTGTAGCATATACATATGGGCCATCGCACACAAAATTGCATAGCTACATATGCATAGCACAAGACCGTCTAGAGCAATAAGCATGTTATGTGGTGACTAAATGCTCATTGTTTATTGATTTAAACGGTTTTCATGCTATGCATATGCAGCTATGCAATCTTGTGTGCGATGGACCTATGTGTGCAAATATGTTTTACTTATTTGCAAACATAATATTTATTCGTGTCTTTATGTCGCATTAAACGTTATTCTAGAGAAGAACAGAATGAGTTCTTTAATGAATCCTTTAAGTTCTGCACGAAATGCAGAAAGAAATAGATTTTTCAAAAAAATGATAATGTCCAAAAAAAGATGATAGAAAATAAGGAATTCAAAGTTTCTATAATTTCATTATAGATTTTTGTCTCTAGTCAAATCTATATTGCTAGAAAGAATATCTATTATTTTAATATCTAGACTAGAAATAATACATCAATATCTATTCCTGTATATTGTATACAGGGTGGGGCGTTTATCTTGAGACAATAATATTTCTCGGTTGGAATGGATTATTTCGAAAACAGTTTCAGACAAAAGTTATTTGGTTTCGAGGGGACCATTGGTTTGACCTCGAAGAATTATTTGAAGGTCACATAAAGGTCACACCAATGTTTTTAAATGGCATCCCCTATTTTTTATTACATATTCTTGTAGCTGACCTCGAGAGCTTTCCAAAACGCTATAATAAAGTATTGTTTTATTAAGAACTTTTTGAGTTATTAAGGTTTGAAAGTTCCAATATTTTGACATAAATTACAAAATATCTTGTAAAATATTCATTTTGCTTCCTCATAGAGGAAGCTTTGTTTTCATGCGAAAATTTTTTTTTGGGTTTTCTATGCCAATGGGTTTAGAATGTTTAAAAAACTAAAAAAAAACACACTTATTTAAAAAGTGTGTGTGTGTGTGTGTGTGCGCGCAATAATTTTTCGCAATCTCACCTACGCATTTTTTGAGATATCCTCAAAAAAACACACTTTTGCTTCCTCATAGAGGAAGCTTTGTTTTCATGCGAAAAATTTTTTTCCAATTTTCAATGCCAATGGGTTTAGTATAATCTAAAAACTCAAAAAAACACACTAATTTAAAAAATGTGTGTGTGTGTGTGTGCGTGCGCAATAATTGTTATCGCTCCCACCTTCGCAATTTTCGAGATATCCACCAAAAAACACACTTTTTTCAAAAATGTGTGTGTGTGTGTATGTGCGCAATAATTGTTCGCGCTCTCTCCTCCGCAATTTTTGAGATATCGCCTTCTACTTTGGCACATTTAT
>NW_011966993.1:0-1199 GCF_000949405.1 Vollenhovia emeryi | reverse complement strand
GGGGGAGAGGGGGAGAGGGGGAGAGGGAGAGAGGGAGAGAGGGAGAGAGGGAGAGAGGGAGAGAGGGAGAGAGGGAGAGAGGGAGGGGGGGAGAGAGAGAGAGAGAGAGCATAAATCAGAGCGCAAATAATTTGTGCGAGTTTTATTTCCTTTCAAGCCTGAATTTACATCCGTTGTGTCTCAAATCCAAGAAAGCATAAACAACGTTACATTCTCCAAAATGATTCAAGAAACCATAAATAACATACTTGAAGATTTGTTTAGGTTGCCAGTAATAAACAACAATGGATACGTTTAATCGACCCTTTCTGGCTATTATTTAATATATTTAATAAAATCACAAGATGTACTGTGCGGCGTTTCGACCCCTGGTTTTGAGTCCTTTTCAAGCACAATTCTAAAATTAAACATTCGGAGTTACAAAATTGTATTACGTGTCTTTCGTACATAATTTTTGTAGACATAGTTTTAGACGACTTAAAGTCCACCTGTCTGAACGCGTTAGATATAGAAATTCCAGTTTTCTACAGATATGTGGACGACATTTTCACTATTGTGCCATCTGACAAAATCAACACCATTTTAGAAATCTTTAACAGCTACCATCCTAAACTTAAATTCACACACGAAATAGAAAAAAATAACACCATTAGCTTCTTAAACGTCAACATTAGTAGATGCAATAACCAATTAATTACAAACTGGTACAGAAAACCTACCTTTTCAGGCCGATATCCATTTGTTCATAAATAACACATTATCATAAAAAATATCATATTTCGATTATCATACATGATTGTATTTAAAAACTGCGAGGTACTTTCTAGATAATTATCAAAACTAATTATTCCTTAGCTGTAGAATATATAAATACAATACCGATATTAAAATAACACTGTGTTTCCAGTAGATTTTATTCGATTTCTCTCACGGCTGTAACAAATTGATGCGGTAGATCTTCCTTAATAGAGAACCTTTCTCCCCTCATAGTACATCAACACTTAGTACATCATTAATGTACCCAACAGCTAATTGTGATACAAATACATTTACTATTAAAAGTAAAAAAAGAACAATATTAAAATATTAAACGTATACGCCAGACACATAATTTTGACGCATAAATGTCTCATACATTATGCATAATATAATATTTACGTACTGTATTTTCAGCAAGAAGTTAGTGCTCAACAATTAGG
>NW_011966992.1:68181-97819 GCF_000949405.1 Vollenhovia emeryi | reverse complement strand
TATTGCCAGGCGAGGGATGGGGACGCGAGACGCGGGAGCGGCGACGTAAACAACTCGCCGGCAACTGTGCGCTGTCCCCCCCTCTCCCCCTCGCCAGGCAATATCGATCGCCGGGCGGTCACATCTCGCTACGCTCTCGAATTGGACAGTGGGCAGGGCAAAGACGACGATTTTCGATAATTTTTTTCTCGTTAACTATTGCGAAAATTGCAAAATGTTTCAGGACTTTTCTGTTCATCTCGATCCGTTCTACCTTCTCACGAGCTCGTGGACAAATGTTATAACTCACCCTGTATATTACGTATATTATATGCATTTGTATGTACATATTACATACCGCAAAGAATATACAAACTATGGACATATAATGGATATACATTTAATATCAGGCGCTGTATATACATATTGAATCCATTCGTGAATATACATATTATGTACTGCAATGTATATCCAAATTTCGTATATGAGATATATATACATTTCGTATACAGAATATTTTTTTCATATCATGGAGGAAAAATGCACATACATATAGGACATCCGATGTTATATGGGTATGCGTCATATTGGACCCGCCATTTTGAATTTTTCTAATCCTATGTCAGATTCGTAATCAGTGATCTCAAAAACCTTAGTATAATTTCCATTAATTTTTCAAAAAATTTAGAATTTTAGTTAAAAGAATCATCAAAATAAATCATTATGCCAGGTGGTCTCATTATTAAATATTCATAATTCAGGTTGTTGCAGGTTGTTGCAGCTAAAACTTGTCATTACTTTTCTAAAAAAGTACATACTTTTTAATGAAAAAAATTTCATCTTGAACCAGTTTGAACTTTGAAAGATACAGTTCATTAAAACTCAAAAAGTAGTATAAAACTTCTATTTTCAGAAACATTGTTTAATTAACTACATTTCTGGAAATGAAAAAAAGTGTTAAAAATTATTTTTGAATATTTTCAGGTACCTTCTTGAAAATATGCATGATCACTTATACAGAATAAAAAGCAGTAATAATAAAAATAAGATATAAAGTTGTTGTGATTTTCGTACATTTTGAGTAAGAAAATCTACAATTCTCGAATTTAAAATAAGAAAAGAAATATTTCCAAACAATATTATTGTTTTAAAATTAAAACCTAGCTTAGTTAATGTATCTATAAACATATAAAATTATCAGATTGCTTAATTTTTAATCTTCATTTCTCGTAGTTTTGGCCAAGAAAACCACCGAAATAAACCATAGTGCAACGCGAGTTAATCTAGACTGCGTTTAGGGAGACACTATCAGCGCTGAAAGCATCAGTCCATCTTCGTTACTCACTGTATGCCGAACAAAGATAAAAGACGCTTTTAGCGCTAACACCACGCTCTCCGAATCCACCTCTAATCGGTCGGTTAACTTTCAGGGTGCCAACAGCCGAACACATTGAACTATAACCATACTGGAAGGAGCACTGCCTACCCCCTCTATAGGATCGAGCGGTCAGAGAGAGATAGTTGAGTGGCGACCGTGCTATTCTTGTCTAACTAACTACAGCGATCATCGCTGTAGTTATAGTTAGACAAGAATAGCACGGTCGCCACTCAACTATCTCTCTCGCACAACTCTGACCGCACGACAACAATGGAGTGCTCCTTCCAGTATGGTTATAGTTCAAAGGCCGAACCATGAAGAATGTATAAAGGCGGGTCCAGACATGTGTCGTATCACCGTATCGTATCGTGATCGCGTATCATGAACAGCTAAGTGTGGACGGTGCGCCGTATCCGTATCTCGTATCGTATCTGCGTATCAAGATGAAACGCAGATACGATACAAGTATGATCCACTTGGAGTCGGTATTTTACCGAAACATCACAGAAATGATACGTGATACGGATACTGTCAGTGTAGACGCGTTTTCGATTCTGACCACTCCATCTGACAAGGCAGCATCGCTAATCAGTCGCGTTGCTTCGTGTCCAGCGGTTGCTTGATGTCAGAATGGAGTGGTCGCAAGATAAAATAATTGATTTAATAAATATATATAAAGAAAAATCTATTCTTTGGAGTGCAACAAATCCGCATTATTTTAATCGGTTAAAAAAATGATGCATGGGAGGAAATTGCGCGTGACACTGGAAGATCGGTCGAGCATTGCAAAAAGAAGATGGAATATCTTCTTTCTGCTTTAAGGTAGTACTCTCGGTTAGCGAATTACGGTTCAGTTAATTATGAAACTCGATATATTAGTAGATATTTGTCCAAAAATTACTCAGTTAAATTTTTGTTAACTTTCAGAGCGTGAGAGAAGAGTTTTCAGCATTTTCATTTTTACGCGTTTATCACGGAGTCTTATGGGAAATCACGTTGTTGGTACATTCAATTCCGTATTTTACAACAATTACAGTTCAGATTATTATAAAGATTGACAGGAAATAACTTTAAAGCCTGAAGAACATGTTGCGTACTCAAAAATACTGATTCAGAGCGTAGGAATACGCAAATTTATATCAAATCTCGATAATCTCACGGGTAGCCGGCCGATGTGGCAACGTCGCAAAAGAGGTTAGAGTGTGCGCTATCCATAATATAATATTATCTGCATGCTGGACAATTCGTCAGTGTAAATTTTCCAGTCACGAAAAAAGTAATGCTTAATTAAATTAATCATTTATCACATAGATTTTTAAACGTTTGAATTAAAAAAGATTTCTGAAAATATTAATGAAATTAATAATGAAACACATACATAGCAACAATAATAATTATATAATATATTTTATTTTTAAACAGAAAATCTTAAATCATCTTTATCATCTTTTTCAGTCACTCTCTTGCCTTTTCAAAAAAATATTTTAGCACGCTTTTGTTTATCTTCACGATTTGAGGATTCGATCTGCTCCTGCTTTGACTTTGTACACACAATGACACAAGAAGCGTGCGAAGTTCGCTTATACATTGAATGTGCAATCAAATGTTTACGCGATGTTGCCACATCAAAGTACCGAGTGAATCAAACTTATACTTGGCGCGAGACACTACCGTGATACGAGAATACATACGTTTGACTAGCTACGTACCGAGAGAACTCCCTTAAGGCAACGTGAAATGATACGAACTGTACCAGGTGGAAAACTAAAATAAAGATACGGATAAATGATACGGATACGAGCTGAAAACAACACTTTGCCGTATCATTACAATCAGCGTATCCGTATCATGATAAAAGGCGATCACAATACGATACGGTGATACGACACATGTCTGGACCCGCCTTTAGGAGACCGAACTAGGTCTGGATTATAGACATAGTATATATATAGACTGCGCATTGTGGCTGCAGACGTTTGCACACCTGAGAAAGAGACAACATGCTTACGTAGTAGCTCTTTCTCTGTCTATCTATCGTTCCTCTACTCTTTTGTTTACCCCCACTACTTCATTTCGACAAAGATAAAGCTACGGTCCCACACCAGCTATCTCTTTCTAAAGTTGGCGCATGTTTTCACGCGAGTGAAGTAGGGAACGCGCAGTCTATATATACTATGTCTATGGTTCAGTCTCCTTATCCATTCTCCATGGGCCGAACATAAAACTGATACCAAGAAAATAGGTTAATAAAGAAGTTTTATGTTGGTACCCTGAAAGTTAACCGACCGATTAGATTAACTCGCGTTGGTGAAACCGGGCCTAAAAATATAGGATCTCTATTCGAGGGTATGTTTTGCGCCACAAACGCGTAGAAAACGGTGAGGCGTATGGAATGCGAGTAATTTATTTGTCTTCGCTGAATCGATAACTAACCCATAAGCACAGCACAAAAGCTGCAGCAGCATTGCCGCAACGTACGTTGCAAGATTGCATATTGTAAATGCAATGGTGCAACAATATTTCAAACACAATATTGCGTAATATTAAATCTGCAATATTGCAGCTACGCTGCAAATACAATATTCTAAATAACTCTATCGCTAAATAACTTTTTCGCTCTGCGTTCCGTTTTACGCATGAAACACATTCGCATACACGCACGAGCTGCCTCACCTCGAGAGCTGAGGCAATTTATGCGTTCTCTCCCTGTGTATTTATTACATATATGTATATAGGGTGATTGGAAACAACTCTGGGTCCTTAAGAAGACATAATCCTGGCTAGATTCTGAAACGACTTTTTTTTACAAAATTTTATCCGAAATATAGTTTTTGAATTATGAAAGGAAATAGTTATCTTATTATCAGGGTGAATACAGAAGATAAGCTGTGGCGGCGCAACTCACCGTCAGACGTGACAACTGATAACCACCTAACATAAGCGACCACGTATGACGCGATAAATTGCGCCGCTATTACCTACGCCCTGTATTCAACTCGTGATAAGAAAACTATTGCCTTTTATAATTAAAAAACTAGATTTCGGATAAAGTTTTGAAAAAGAAATAATCGTCTCAGAATTTCGTCAGGATTATGTCTTTTCAAGGACCCAGGATTGTTTCCTATCACCCTGTATACATACGTGCAACGTTGTATTGCATTTTATTGCATTATGGCTACATTATTACATTGCAATATTGCTGCAGTCTTGCCTTTTCATATTGCTGCGTAGTTGCATTGCAATATTGCTGCATTGTTGCATTGAAATATTGCTGAAAGCGGACATTCTAATGTTGCTGCAATGTTGCTACAATATTGCAGCAACATTTCGCAATTTTGCTGCAATAATGCAATCTTTCAAAACAATGTCTCTGCAATGTTGCTGCAATATTTCCGTGCTGTATGGGTAATTAGCTCCATTGATAAGTCACCTAATTAATTATCCGAATAAAAACGCTACATTCACGCATTATGCTGAAATGTGCGTGTGCGTCGCGGTTTATGTGTCGCGTCGGAATGATTACATCATGCTGATTTATTTCATTTAATAAAAATGACGTAATGTTGCGAAACATCGAATAAAAGAGTTCGATGAGAAACACAATTTGAAGATAAATACAAGAAAGAGACATGGTCAGGTTCCTGAGAGATAGTTGTTTCTTTATTGGAAAATGATTGCGCTTAAAGGATTTTAATTGCTCTCGAAATTATTGAGAAAATTGGCTTGATATCTAATTTCGCCTGATATAATTTAATCGCGACCATTTATTAAAGAAACAAATTTATGCTTTTATTATTTCCACGTTACGAGTGTACTTAGTTATGTGCAATCTATAAAATGTTAATTTACTACCATAGCATATATTGGAAAAATTAAGAATAAAATTAAGACAGTACCCAAACAGCACCGAGTCGACTATTAGTTGACTGTCAGTCGGCAGCGGAAGTCTAAAGTCGACTTCAAAGTCAAGCTGAATGTCAACTTATAGTCAACTATTAGTCAACAAATGACTCGACTATAGTCGGCCAAAAGTCGACTTAGAAGTCGACTTTATGGCAATGAAAAGTCGACTTTATGATGATTAGAAGTCTACTTTATGGCGATCAGAAGTCTACTTTATGGCAATTAGAAGTCAACTTTTAGTCAATTTTACGTTATTTATATTAAATGTTTAATAGTGACGTCTTGAAAACCTGATTGATTAAAGTTTTTATATTTTAATTGTATAATATTTACAATATATAATACAATTAAGAAATAATACAATTATATTGATCAAGTCTTTGAAAATGCTCCAATTAAACTTAAATAATAATTATAATGAGCATATGTCTTAATAAAAAACAGACAATAAACCAGAGTATATATACATATTATATTATTTAATTATGCTTTTATATTTTTGACAAATTTGACAGGTTTCCTTGATTAATTTGTATTAATCGACACATTAAATCGTATTAATTCGGTAGCCACGCGAAAAATACGACTCGTCTTATGTCCAAATACATACGATTGTCGTCTATCAGGAAGACGCTGATAATTCACAAACAAGCAAGGAGCATGCATGTCGCGATTATCGCGCTACACGCGGAAAGTGAGACGTCGATTCGCCATATATCGGTTCGACATATTGATCAGAAAGATTGGCCAGAAAGACATTTTTTACACATTTTTGCACCTTACCAGAACTCTGAGATTTCGACCAGCGTCTCATAGGTATCTGCTTTAGGGCCACTTTTTCTGGGAATTTAATTATTTTAGAAATTATGCAAGTATGCCAGCGCATAGAACTCTTCCGAAAACATGAGAATACGTTCGAAACTACTCTAGAACTGTTTTAGATTAGCCACGATTCTGAGATTTCGACCAGCGTCTCACGTTCGTCCGTATTAAGATGTATTTCTCAATTGATAAAAATTATTTAAAAATTGAAAAACAACGTTTTTCACCAGAACTCTTGCTAGAACTATTGTAGAACTCTAGGGCGCTTTAAATCTAACATGAAGCCGTCGGGAACTAGGCGGAGGACAAAGTGAGACGCTGGGTGAAGTTGGCGTCTCATTTTGCACTAATCGATTTTTTTGCTTTAAAGGCCAGAACTATGTGTTTAATGTATCAGGAACTCTAGAACTATTATAAAAGAAGCCAGAACTCTCAATAGTTAACGAGTTTCCACGAAATGAGACGCTAGCTTCACATACACGAATTTTATGTAAGTCCTCTTACGCGATCTCGCGTCCGAGAGGAAACAGCGAATGTCGTGTCTTGCGGTGTAACAATTTACTCAAGGTAAATGTGCGCTTTACTTACAGTACGATGCGAATGAAAATGAAAAGATGCTGGCTGACGCGAAAGGGAAATTGTACACCAACTGCAACACCTCGGTGTGGACGAGGAGCTGCGAGAAGGAAGTGATTGAACCCCTACGATCGACCGAAGTCACCGGTACCATCCCCAAATGGCTGAAAGGCACCCTGCTGCGAAACGGTCCGGGCAATCTAAAAGTGGGCAAATATCGATATCAGCATCTCTTCGACAGCTCCGCCTTGCTGCACAGGTACATTTCACGCTAGAAAAAATGAGAGGCCGACAGCTCTTTATTTTCATTGACACAAATAAATTGTGCAGATTCGAAATCACGGACGGTGAGGTCACCTACCAGCGGCGATTCGTCCAGACCGAGGTGTACAAGAGGAACATGGCGGCTCAGAGGATAGTCTACAACGACTTCGGTACGAGCGCGACGCCGGATCCCTGTCAGACTATATTCCACAGGTAAACAGGAGCAAGCGAGGAGAGGACGCGCGACGCAAAGTAGAGATGATCCGGGACTGAAACATACATTTTTCGAACAATTAATGCGAGGAAAATTACACGTTTGACAAACAGATCGCGAGAAATACGTCAACGTAGCAGTTCTTTGACTGCAACATTTTTTACGGATTCTTTTGAAATGATCTTTCAGAGTGGCCACAGTGTTCAAACCGGACAAAACAACGTCGGACAATTCCATGATTTCGGTGTACCCGTTCGGTGACGAATATTATACGTTCGCGGAAACGGCGGTGATGCACAGGATCGACCCGAAAAATTTAGCGACGCTGGACAGGGTAAACGCTCTCGACAAATCCTTTCGCTTTAAATTCAAATAATCAACCCCTAGTATTGGCGGCGTCATCTTAAATTTTTTATGTCATCGCGGCATTCATAACAAATTCTAATTGCACAAATTACAGTACCGGCCTGCAAGGTTACATCACCTTTCGATTTTTGGAGCATAACTGGCTTTAAAGTGTACGAATGAAAAATTTTTAAAAAGTCACGGTGTTTTTTGTCAAATTTCATTACCCTTCGTGTACGAGATGCGCCTGCTATCGGGTGTTATACTGTAAAATTTTGAGCGCATTCGATGCACCTTGACGAAAGTTATGCTCAGAAAACCTAAAGGTGATAGAATTTTCACCAGTACAGTACTTCCTTTGCTCGTGTTTCGCAGATAAATATGACCAAGTACGTTAACATCGTACATCATACTTCGCATCCGCACGTTATGGCCGACGGTACGGTTTATAATGTAGGATTGAGCATCACGCCGATGGGATCTCGTTACAGCGTCGTGTGCTTCTCTCCTAGAAGCGTGGTTGTTGGTAAGATATTCTTTTTTGTAATAATAGAAAGAGAAACTTTTGAAAGAAGAAACTATACACGGAGAAAATGTTCTCTTAAAATTTACCTTGGGAATCATGTGATCGTGGGATTTTGAGCAACATGGCACTTTGAAGAACCTTATAAGAATGATTTTACTTTACTTTACATTTTACTAGTAAAATGTCTGCTAAAGTTAAAAAAACTCTCATAAAGTTGTTGAAAATGCTATGTTGTCCCACGATTACATGATTTTCAGGTTGAACTTTAAGAGAAAATTCTCTCCATGTAGGAAACTATGTAGTAGTGGTCTGAAAATTAATTTCACAATGGAAGAAATAGATTGATGCCCTCGAGTTCTTACAAATTCTAAAATATTGAGCCAATATTTTAGACCATAGTAAAATACTTAAATTATAATTTAAAATATTACAATTTATACCCGTAAAATATTTAAATGGTACACTTTGGTGACTTTGAATGCAATTATTCCAGATAAATCTGGAAAAGAAAAAGAACTCTCCATGTTCGATCAAGCGACGATTGTGGCCAGTGTGCCGAGCAGGTGGAAGTTCAATCCATCATACATGCACACCTTCGGCATCACTGACAATTTCTTCATCATATTGGAACAACCGCTGTCGATCTCCGTTGTTAAGATGGCGACGGGTCGCTTTAAACAAGAACCAATGATCAACTCCGTAAAGTGGAACGACAACGAAAGCGTACGTATTTATCGGA
This sequence comes from Vollenhovia emeryi, assembly GCF_000949405.1. Classification (NCBI taxonomy): domain Eukaryota; kingdom Metazoa; phylum Arthropoda; class Insecta; order Hymenoptera; family Formicidae; genus Vollenhovia; species Vollenhovia emeryi. The sequence continues at coordinate 89,073 of NW_011966992.1, read as the reverse complement.
TTATTATCCTTGGGAAAATATACCTTAGAGAACCTTAAACTTTTACTTAAGAAAAATCAGAAATATGAAAAGTAAATTTGGACTTTAACGACTTTTATTGAAGGTTAAAACTTTAAGAATTTAGAAGAAGACTTTAAAAATCGTGAAAATTTAAGTAAGTATGTGATATAATTTAAAATACCGCGTGCGGTTTTCTTCTTACGAGAAAGTTCTATGCCGCGCGGCCCTCTAGCGGGAACTTGGACAGGCTTGGCTACCTAAGAATTACTTCAAGTGTCCAAAATTACTCTAAAATTTCTTGAGTAAACTTTTAACTTCTTTAAGTAGACTCTCAGATTTGGAAGATCACGTTTAAAAACTTCCGTTTCATTTAAAGTAAATTTTCCCAAGGGTAGATCCGCTAACCAGGTTAAAAACCCATACAGCACTGCAGATGGTTGCAGTTACATTGCAATCTTGCAGAGACATTGCAGGGATATAAAATTACAAACTTTCGATAGCAATATTGCAGCAATGTTTCAAAAATAATAAAAATACTATATTTTCTATTTTAAAAAATTTTCTAATTACGAGAATTTTATAATGTTATTTTCGTTGATACCAATAATGCGCGAATTAGTAAGTACTTGATCAGTGCGGTGTTGCTCGCAAACTCCATTCTATTGCGAAGCGACATAATCTCCTTAGGTTGCTTCGCAATAGCTTGGTTTGTATTAAAAAAGGCCCGGATGTATATGTAATTAGTAAATTCTCTGCTTATGTACAACAAAAACAAATTATTCCAAAAATATTGCACTGCAATCTCTCTGAGGGCAGACATTTCAACGTTGCTGCAATCCTCCAGAAACGTTGCAGCAATGTTGCGCAACGTTGCTGCAATATTGCAATCTTGCAATGTAACATTTCTGCAATCTTTCTGTGCTGTGTGGGTAGTTATTAATAAATTAAGTCCGACGTTTTCGTTACCAGACTTTCTTCCACGTGGTTTCGAGGAAGACGGGCAAAGTGGTAAGAATGTTCGTCGCGGAGACGTTCTTCTACCTGCACATTATTAATCAGTTCGAGACTCGCGATGGAGACTACATTGTGCTGGACGTGTGCTGTTATCGTAACTCGAAGGTGTTGAAGTGCATGTACATCGACGCGATGAACGTAAGATATTCGCGAGGCGCGCGGCAACAGTGACTTCAGCTAACGGTGATTCTCGATATTTATATTGACGCAGAGTATACACGAAAATCCCGATTTCTCGAGGCTGTTCCGCGCCATGCCGCTTCGCTTCGTACTTCCGTTGAGACAACCAAGCCAGGACACGCAGCCGGAACGTAATCTCATCGCGGTTAAAACTGTGTATCAGAGCACGGTTGTCAACGACGAGCCTGACGATCGTAGACCGGGCTCTGACATCAATGGCGTTGCAGGCGACGAGTATCACGATCAAGCCAAGCGCTCGCGAGACGAACACAAAAGCGCCCTGCGGAAGAAGCCGTCCGCTCACCGACTTCGTGACGGCAGGATTTTCGTGAAGCCGGAGCTCCTCTGCGACGTCGGTTGCGAGATCCCACGGATAAACACGGACTTCCATCTCGGCAAGGAGTACCGATACTTCTACGCGGTCTCCTTCGACATGGACCTAAAGAACCCCGGGACGGTCGGTGCATTTTCGCGAGCTTCTAAAATATAACGCGTGCTCGCTAAGAGGCTGCGGAGCCTGTCACATAATTTCGTGATGCGCTCTGTATAAATAAGACAAAATTTTGTTTACAGCTCATCAAAGTCGACACCGTCCGAAAAACCAAGAAAATGTGGCAAGAAAGTGATGTTTGCCCAAGCGAGCCAATTTTCGTACCGGACCCTAACGGAAAGGTATATCGAGTGCTGTCTATTTACTCGGACAAATAAGAGGGAGGCCAAATTACTTTACTACTTGCTCTTTTTCTGTCTAGAACGAGGACGACGGGGTGATTGTGAGCGCGCTCGTCTGGGCGGAAAACGAGACTCGAGTCGGTCTGTTGGTCTTGGACGCTGTGACATTTACGGAAATCGCGAGGGTGACCTTTGACACACCGGGACCGGTGCCTAAATGCCTGCACGGTTGGTTCAGTCTGGCCAAGTAACCGGATGCGGAAGAGACTGCCAATGGAACGACAGTGTCGTTCAATTGAGCGAAGGGAAGGCTCATTTGAGCCCCTTCGAGATTTCAAAGTCTTAAGAATTTTTAATTACTTTTATCGCTAAGAAACTTTTCCCTCTTTGCACCTTTTATCTCTTTTAAATATAAATACGCATGATCGACAACTAACAGGTGTTCAATCTACCGATACCGAGCCCCGATTATCTTATATATAAATCTTGAATCGTAGATAGTGAAAATTTTAATAAGCGAAAACAGGTGTTGGTGTCTAATCATTTTCTCCATTTTCCTCGCGTTCTTTTTTGTAATTGCGCTGATTGAATTGTATTGTCGAGTACACGAATATATGTATAATAAATTATTTAATGTCTTTCCACGATGCGTAATGTATTTACAATCGGCGGACACCGCCATCGTATACGATAATAAATGTACAATCTAACGAGATGAGAATCGAGTCGAGTGGAATGTAAAATGTATCTTAAATATCGTCAGAAATTTTCGCGGTTCTTTGAATGGCGGAATATCAAAACGACGTTGAAGCCATTCTCTAGAATGCGGCGACAACAATCATAAGAGTTCGATGTAGACAGCATTGTCTCGATTACGTTAAACTGTCGGAACAGTAACTGCGATATACGTAATTCTACGCCTCTAATATCCTAATCATTCATCTGGCGATAAATTGCAAGAAAATACCAATTCTGATACATTCGAAATGCGACCTTTGTTAGGACACGACTCTTGCGACAAATCTTCGGGATTCTTAATGACAAGCGAAAGTCGCATTCGATTTTCAAGTTGGACAATTTCCAAACGTATCTCCACCATAGACTTATACAAATAGACCGCGCGTCCCGTGAGAAAAATTGAAGACTGCATTAAAGTGAGAGGAGAGCAATAGACTGAGTGAGTGTCTTTGTCTAATATGCGCTGTCTTCTTCCCACTCTTAACAAAGAGCGAGAGAGAAGCATCCCTAGTAGCACAATATATTGGCGCTATATTGGTTGAATATTGTGTCAATATATTAGACCAATATTCTTACTACATTGTTAAATACTGGCCAAATGCGCTTCCAATATATAATCTAATATATAATCTAATATTATATAATTATTATCGTACAATATTTACATTTATTCCATGGCCAATATTAACTTTACGTTGAACAATATCGGCCAATGCGTTTCTGTGGTTAGCCAATGTTTAGACGACGCATTGTGCTACTAGAGATCACACGCGCAATATCTCTATCCTTCAGCGTAGTCTTCAGCGCGCCCATAAGGACGCGCGGTCTGTCTACGTAAGTCTACGATCTCTACCCAGCGAGAAATGACTCGTCGATCGAATCGACATCGACAACGTCAACGTGACGTCGAATTCGTTTTGATGAGTCATTTCTCACAGGGCATGGAAACAAACGTAACCCAAACAACACGTGTGTCTAAAAGACATCTTAAAGATGTCTAGACACGCGTGCTGTACGAGGAGCTAGAATTGTTCCTAAGAAAAAGTCCAATGGGCATCCGAGGCACCTTAAGTATCGTACAGAGAATGGAAGAGAATTGTGTCTGCATTTCCTCGCCGGGTTCAATCCTGCCACACGGTGATCTTCTCGCGCACTTAACAATTGACAATAATTAATATAATTACATTAATAAATAATAGTCTGGCACAACCATGGTCAGATATTTACTAGCTAAAGGAGCGTCGGCGTAGGAAACGAGTTATCTCGTACGTGGAATTATCATTAGATCGACTCGTGCACGTTTCATCGTACAGGGTGTGCAGAGTCGCTGCCTTTGGCACTACAAATCACTTCCGCTCCGTCGAGAGACCCGTTCGGTTTAATAAAAAGACTTACCTTGTCGCTTGCGATAGCAACGATCGATAGATTCGTATTTCGTAGACGCGTACTCTCGGCTCGACCAGGATTCGAAAAATTCAGTCTGGTTCCGGTCCAGACCTCGCTCTCGCGCGCGTTCTCGCGTCTTGGGCATGTATGAAAGCATTATCCCAACTAAAATATACGATCGGGGAAGCATACGTTTCTTTCCTCGATATTTACCGACGAAACGAGAGATTTCCGCCCTGTAAAACATCCGCCGAGAAACGAATCTCGACGTGCGAATCCACCTGTCCGGCAGAAAATAGCCCGCACTTACGCGGACACGACCGGCGATCGGCGTCACTTTTAATATCGTACACGACATTACGTTAGAACGGAATAGGAAATTCCGCAACGGAGCTACATTGCTTAATACTAATCTCGCGCACTCGCGTCTTTCCTCGAGACTTTCGTTATTTCGCTCACCTTAGGCTTAAGTACGAGAGAAGTGTTTGAGAGAGTATCGTTACGCGTTACACGCGAACGGCTCCGTCGTTCTCGAATCGCGCGAATGACCGAGAAGGTCGGGAGGGAGGAGAGGAAAATTAGATAAAACACAGCTCTCTCGCATTATTCGGGCCGCGTCGCGCGACAACGGCGACGCGGCTATCACAATATAAGCTTCCGTTCGTCTCGACACGACATGACCCTTTAGATTTTGTTCGCCTTCTCGCAGTCCACGGAGCCTATGGAGTTTATCGCGTTCACGTTCTTGCTGCTCTCCGTGTCCGTCTCGCTTCTCGCCAGGCTCGAGATCGACTCGGCGATGTGCGACTCGGTATGCATTGGCAGGATACCGGCGTTCGCATCCTCGATGGCTTTCCTCAACTGCAAAATAAAGCCCGCTTGAAATCTTGTGAATTCCATCACGTTTTAGAATTTTCATTCCCAGTCGAGGTATCCGCTGGCCGATCTCCCAGCGATCTTGGTTGGAGAACCGTTGTACCGTACCTCTTTCAGCGCGACAACTCCGACCAGCCTGCCGATGGCCGTTACGTAAGCGTGGTTCACGCCGACCATGCTGAAGATACTGTGAACCTTCAGCAAGGACGTTCTCTCGACCAGCTGGAAAGGAGCCGGGTCGATGTGGCACCTCGAGAAATCCACCTCGAGTGCCATCTCGCTCTCCTCCCACCGTTTCTGGTCCTCCGCCGACATGTCTATCACTCTCTCCCGAGGCTGATTAACACGCACGAACGTTATTTGTGCATTGCATTTAGAGGAAACGGCGATGTTTGCTCACCAATTGTACTTTCTTCGATGTCGCCGGACTCGGGGCCAGCATGGGCGTATGGGACTGCGTGTTGATGACATCCTGGCTTCCCCTGGCACCCAGCTCCGGATCGGGATCCACGTCCTGCAACGTGGCCGACTTGCGGAAGATCGCCTCGAACGCCAAACGAATCCTGCGACACGAGCATTTATATTATTAATTGTGTTTCCATATTTCTATTTCATACACTGAAGAAAAATGTTCGCTACCGTAGCTAATCGTGGTTTGCTAAAAGTATTTCGCTGCCACAGCTACAAATTTCTAAAGCACAGAAACCGGTTTGCTGTCGCACCTAATACAATAGGCACAGCAAGAGATTTAATTATCACAACTAAGGTTGCGGTCAAGCTGCCGCTACAAATGCTCCCAAGTATTTCTCTTCTCTTTCTATCTTTGCCGAAAGAAAGGAGAAAAAGAGTGCTTGGAAGCATTTGAAGCGACAACTTGACCGCAACCTAAATATTACATGGAGAGAAGTTTTTTTAATTTCTCCTGAAAACTATGTAATCGTGGGACAACACGGCAGTAATTATACTTAGTATACATTTTTCCAGTAAGGTATAGTAAAATTTCGAAAACCTCTCATAAAATTCTTCGAAATGCCGTGTTGTCCCACGATTACATTATTTTCAGGAGAAATTTTAAGAAAAAAATTCTCTCCGTGCAACTGTCCACATTTTACATTTGCAGTTTTTAGCTACGGTACCTACATGTTTCTTTCCGTGCATATTATTTACTAATTTCATTGATTACAAAATACATTTCGATTTGCGAAACGCTTGAAAAATATGGGAATCCATAAATATCTTTTTATGAAGCGTATTGAGATAAAATTTAAGACGAATGTACGACACATTTTTAATTATATAAAAAACCGTTAATGCCAGAAAGAATAAGAGCCTTGCCTGCTCTCCGCGCCTGTGACCGTCGTGTAGGGCGTCACCGCCGGGCTCACCAGCGGGCTGAATCCCTTGAGAGTGAAAGAATTGGTCTTCTTTAAAATGGACTTTTTCGGTTGCGACCCGAACACCGGCGAATGGTACGTGTGCTGAAACACAGGGGGAATAATACGTTAATCCTCAAATAGCACACGCAGTTCTATGAATATTCTTAATTTCAGAATATTCGAATCGAATATTTTAAAAATGTATATACATTATTACAATTAGAAATCATATATTCATAACGAAGAAGAATGTTTTTAGAATATTCGAGAATGTCTTTGGAATATTCGGTCAGAGTAATTTTTCAATATTCATCGAGTTTATGTATTTATCTTATGCAAAAGGCAGCGAAGGTCTGTGATCGTACCATATATAACCGACACGCTATATTCGATAGATTATTCTATTCGCATTCGAAAAGGATTTATAGTGGCGCCAGTCGAACGTTCCACGAACATAAGATAAGTATATAAGAATGACCTATGGAATATTCCAAATATTCTTCAAGAATATTCTTAAAATGTTCGCAGGAGTGTCCTGTGCTATCCGGTTCGGCACGTCGCGGCGATACGCGAGGGGCGACAGAGAAGAACAGCCACGATTGACGTCAAAGTCAATTCGCGCGGACTCACATGATCGGGACCGCTGCCGTTGTTTGGCGACATCGTTAGATCGTTAACACTCTGCCGCTGCATCTTGAGAATGTCCGGTGCCGGGATGACCTCGAATCTCGAAGGCCTCCTCGTTCTCTCCTGCTCCCGCAGCTGCCGTTCTATTTCTTCGCGCGCCCTCTCCTCCGCCTCCTTATGCCATTTTTGCGCGACCTGGAACGCCGATGTTAACGTAACGTTCGCAGAAACGAAGGCTAAAACCGCGAACGAGCTTGTAGGGTGTTGAAAGTCCCATTACCTGCAACCTTCTCTCGCGGCCGATGTGCTTCTCTATGAGCTTGATTAACGCTAATCTCTGGATCGATCCAAGCAGAATCATGGAGTCCGGATTATCCACCAGCGGGAATCCACGTAGCTTGCGATTGTCCTTCAGTATTTCCTTCAGCTTCTGATAGCTGATGCCGTGCCATATGTACTTTACGTCGCGCACCATGAAATCCTCCACGTAAACATTGTACATTCCTGCGGTAATTAGTTTTTCGTTTTATCATCCCTTTCTCGCGTAAAATCCGCGACGAGGAGCAAAATTGCGAGTGCAAAATTACCTTCCCGTTCATCCCGAACGAAATGCTTTGCAACAATCGTAAGCGCACAATATTAGCTGGGTTAATTGAAAAGAAGATAAGTCGCGTTAAAGAAGTACCTGAACTGGATGGAAGTAGGTCGGGCAAGTAAGGCAATTTCTTGATGAGGATGATGCTGTCGTATATGCTGGGCTGCAGAAGCGCGGCGATGGCGTTGCTGATCAGCACCGCTATCATTATGGGCACGATGTGTGTGATCTGACCGGTCATCTCGAAAATGATGACACTGACGGATATCGTGTGCGTCACCGCGCCGGAGAATGCGGCCGCGCCCACCGTGGCGTATCCACCTGAACGAGGCAATTCCGCGACATGAATCCCATTCTTTTCCCCAATTGCGCGTCTCCTTGTACTCGACTAAATTTGCGTAAGTATAATAGCGACCCACCGATTCCACGGTTCTTATTGTGCCCGACACATCTCAGAAACATCTTCGTCGATTTTCTCGCGACGGGCGATTTTTCGCGACGGGCTATTTTTCTCTCACACAGCATAATATTCTAATACACACTCTCTAAAAGTCCGTCAGTGGACTATCACTGAAAACAGTGAATAGTCGCTGATTTACAGTTGTAAGTATACCACTGCAAGTTTTAGTAGTGTACTTGTAACTGCCAGGGTTGGGAAAATTACTTTATAAAAGTAACTAGTTACAGTTACAGTTTCTTCGCTAACAATGTAACTAATTACAGTTACAAGTTACCAATTCTGAAAAGTAACGCGTTACAGTTACAGTTACTCGAAAAGTAACGAATCGTTACTTTGCAGTTACTCCCCTGCAATAGAAATAAAAATATCGAATCTGCATCTGCATTGTAAAGCGGCGACCCTGGCGGAAAAAATTTCTATGAATAACTACAAAAAATTGACTTGAAATAGAAATTTGTAGAAATTTTTATATCTTCGTTGAAACATTTATTTCTTTGTAAAAATATCTATAAAATAGTATCACAAATTACAATGTTCTCAAATCAAGCAATTATTGCAAGTAGTATTTCATGAAAATGTACAATTTTGTAAAAATTAGTACAAAACTGTACTAGTTTAAAAAATTTGAGAAACAACGAAATCGTAAAGAATTCAAACATCTGCTTACTTGTAGAATATTACAAAAGTTAACAAAAGTGTTCCAATTCTGGCATTTTTATGTTGATTTTTATAACACTTTTTAAATTTACGTAGAATTTCTTAGATTCTGGCAGTTATATTTAATTTTTTTGCAGAATTTTGTAGAATTATTTCCGGCAGGGGATAAAGGCGTTTATGCGCAAATGTAAGGCCTAATGCGATGGAGGAATGCTGTGGAGGTTGAAAATGTATATAAAGTAACTATTAATGTAACTATTAAATTAGTTACTAGTTATCGAAAAAATGTAACTGAGTTAAGTTACAGTTACAGATGTAGAGAAAGTAACGAAGTTAAGTTAGAGTTACCAAAAAGAAGTAACTGTAACTTCGTTACAAGTAACGAGCTACTTCCCAACCCTGGTAACTGCAAATCAGCGACTATCCACCGTTTTCAGTGATAATCCGCTGACTGACTTTTAGAGAGTAGAATAATATGAATCTTCAACAGACAGTACGACACATTCAATTAAAGATACCTGGTATTATGGGTGTAATTATTCCGCCATAGCGTACACCAGTGGGGAACCAGAGAGCCATAGCTTCACCGACCGCTCTACCCAGCGCAGCGCCGATCTTAAATACGGGTATAAAAATTCCAGATGGCACCGGCACCGTCGAACTGATGATGGAAAAGATGAACTGAAACCGAAGTCCGTTTTCTCTACTTCTTATCTTGCGTAATTACATTTGAGAATAATCACCGAATACCGATGCGAAAGGAAATGATCGTCTTACGGTAACTAAAACGAAACTGAGAAGCCCGCTGAAGACATCGGTGTACGACGTCGACCAGTGCTTGACGATATTCATCTCCTCGACGCTGAGATTCTCCTTCGTCCAAGTGAAATTAGTGAAGAGGCCGAAGACCTGATCGTGCGTGTTCAGATCGCCTGCCATGAACTGACCGAGCCCGAGGGGAAACGACACAGACGAGACCATCAAGGACACGATGCCGGGATACAGAAAACGACTGAAATTAACGGCAGTCGTCTCTCGGTCACAGCCTCACGGGAGAAATTGGGCGATTATAAAGAAAAAAAAAAACGATTTCGATACACGACATTTCGCGCGACTTACTTCTTCTGCAGGAAGCTGGTCATGCTCTTGTTCTTCCGCATGAAGATGACGTATTGCCTGTGCAGCCAGACGTAGAAGGCGCCCAGCACTCCGCTGCCGACGCCGATCAGGGCGAAGACGAGGAGCTCCTGCGGATCGAAGGGGAACTCCATGGTGAAGCTGGTGGCGAACATCGCCGTGATGGTCTCCTCGCGCTGGAACCAGATCGCCAGCAGGCGGAACATCGTGGCGCCGCAGACCGCGGCGAAGAAACCGCGCCAATAGTTCCTGACCGCGAAGTACACCGTCGTGACCTCGATGCTGAAGAGGACGCCGCCGATCGGGGCCGCGAAGCAGGAGGCGACGCCGACCGCGCAGGCTGCGGCCAGCATCTCGCAGTTCCTGCTCTCGTTCTCGTAAATGCCCTGGAAGCTCGTGACCAATTTGGAAAGGAGCGTCGCGACGATGCTGGCGATGTGCACAAACGGACCCTCCTTGCCGAGCGGCAGCCCCGAGCCCAAGGTCGCCGTTAAGCCTATTACCTTTGGCATATCACGATCTTTATTGCCCCCGTCTCTGCTTTCGCGAGATCCCGACCACGCTCTTTTAAGGTATTTAAGAAAGTTGTAATCCAACTTCGACTCGCGCACGCACGCGCTCGATCTTAAAGTTAATTTTCTCAAGCTTTAACGGGCGGATCAAGTTACTCCAGGCGTGATTAGCTAACCTTGGCAATCAAGGTACGAAAGGTCAGGTATTCCTTCAACGCCACGCCGCGTAGAATGGTCTTCATTTCCGGAATGCCGGAACCTATACTTTGTGGTGCTACGATATGTACGAAGCCCGCGCTGAAGAGAATGAGACACACCGGCATGGACACCCAGGCCAGGTACTTGAAGGCCGGATGCGTCGAAAGGTCCTGATAGAGCCATATCCTGGCTGAAACGAGATCATCGTTAATGTGCTATATCAAACGCCTCGCGTTAACTTTCAATATTTTGGTAAAACTCCAGCTCCTTTAATTACATCGACACTAATATTCGCAATTACTACACTGATTGAAAAAATATCTTAATCCAAAAAAATATTACTTTACTCAAGAAAATTATTCATTAGGTGGCTCCCATAGCTTATTAACTTAAATTTAAAAATAATTAACAAATTAAAACATGCATTGCTTCAATTTGAGTATCTGTTAAATATCGAAGAATAGATCATTTCAAATAAGAAAAAATTGATTTTAATTCTATAAAATGTCTACCGAGATGTAATTTTCGCAGCGAAGAAAATTGGATCTTTCTCTTTTCTATGAGAATGTACGAATAAAATAATTTCTTCGATATTTTATAATATTGAGAAAAACGTCTAAATATTTTGCGGGGCTTTTAAGTGCCAACTTCGCGGATATTTTCAATTAACAATTAAACGTAATCATCCTTTGAAATTTCGCACTCGCGGGTGAAATTGATTCCCGCAAGCAAAGTAGACTGACCGTTATTGCACATGGAAATGCCACGGTCCATGGCGTAACTGATGAGTGCCATAATGATACCGAGGAGGGCGAGGAAGATCCAGTCCTCGCCTAACCGGGCGCCGGTGTGTTTCCAGGCGAAGGCCAACAGGGCCAGCAGCTTTCGGCACAGAGGACCCCGCCTGGACTTGCGCAGATCCTCGGCCCTCGTTTTGTCATACTTCCGCCTCGCTTTCTCGTGGTACTTGAGCTTGCGTGCCTCTTCCTTCGCGTACTCACCCAAGTCCTTCGTGTAGCGACCATACATCTGGAGGCAGCCGATTCCGCGTCATTTCGACCGCTCGGTTGCTAAATTAATCGATTAACGCGCCGACGAGAGACGACAGACTTGTTCAAATTCTAAGCCCACTTTCGGCCCATCCATATTCATGGAATTAGACGGGGATATTCAATTTCGCTTTGACATTGTAAAATATAAGAGAAAATTCTCTTCCTGATTACCGGTAAACTCTCAATGTTTTTGTTGTCTTGAGAGAACAAGCGAGATCGCTCGCGGGAAATTTTACAAGACATGTAATTTGTTTATGATGAAATTATATTGTGCCATCAAAAAATTTCATGCGGACGTTACGTGTAGAAAAATAATGCATTGTTGATAAGAAAAGCGACCGTGTGGCGTGCAATCAGCATACAATAAATCATCCAAATTAAAATAATTTCGTAATTTAACGCGCGTCGCATTCTGTTAATCAATCACATCGTATCTCTTCATTTTCATGTTTTACGTACACACCTATTTATCAATCAGCAATCTGACATTCGGCTTCGATAAACTCGTTTCCGGAGACAATTAAAATCGTCATTCGCAATTAGAAGTAGCCGATCGAGCTAAGTACTTTCTCACGGCGGGCAGAGCAATACTGGAAATGCAAAAGAGTGAACCTCCCGCGTTCTATGGATAATATTACGCTAAAACGATCGTTTTCTAAACTGGAAATCGCGTCCGGTATCGTACGGCGCGGATGTTATCTATTAAAACGAGTTTTTATCTAATCCAAAAAAGCGGTCTGTGAATCTCGCGCGATTAATACATTAGATAAAGTGATAAAAAATTTCTCGGCAGACAGAAAATCGCGGCGATACGACGGTCTGCGAAACGGCTCGCGACCGGTTAATATTACACCCATTCGAACGTCGTCGGATTTATTCGTTTGTTAATTCCGCGTAAACGTAACGAGTAACGCAAAAAGGAAAGGGTTAATGCAGACTAAAAATATGTCGTTGCATAAACGTTGCTTCGTCGACCGCACGTCACGACTGCCTATACGTTGATGTTATTGTCGTCTTCATGCAAGCGGCGACAGAGAACTATATCGCCGGCGGTCCCTAAGAAACAATTGTACGGAATTACGCGTAATGGTCGTAATGCCGGGAAAACTGTGCGCTCCCGACCTCGTCGCGTCGCGGGGAAACGGTGGGATTAGAATACGGGCGTGCACTTACAAGGTAGCTGTCGTTACAGACGAAGTATGCCCTATTCAAGACCAAGGCCGGCAGGGACAACCGGGCGAGGAGTCTTACGGATTGCATCGAGGTTTCGTCACTCGGGCTACTCGGGTGGCGAAAACTCGAATTCAAGCTTAAAGATGCGTCTCTCCCCGACATCTCCTCCATTTCGTAAATCACTGCACTGTATCGTACACCACTGGTCTACCCTACATCCTGAAGTTCCGCTGCGGCCACGCGCGGACGAGGCTGATGCTTTTCTCGCGTCTGTCCGTCATTCACTTCCAGAAAGCGCGAAATTATTTTATTTCGTCGGAGAATCACCGTCCGATACCGCCTCATTGTTTCCGAACCCAGAGATCGTTAGAAAGTCATTGAGATTTTGGAAACCTGAGATAAATCCTAAAATCCAGTAGCTCCGGTTAACATACAAGATTCTTATTCTGCGTTTCTTGCGCATCCTTACACAGCAACCACCTCGCGGATGATAAATCAATAATAATAATTAATAAGATTTCAGTCGAGATAACGGAAGCGAACTGGCAATATTCTACGTCACTTATTTTATGTTTATTTAATAACTTTCCGGGATCGACGAATTTAAAATACGTCACTCGAATTTTCTACAGATCCCTTCGTACACATAGAAATCTCTGCGTGATCTTTTCAACACCGACGAATTCTTAGATTCCCCATCGCTACACGAATCTTGAAATGTCTCCCGGGAAAATTTTTGTTATCAATACTGACCGGCTAGTGACGAATTTTTTAGTCCTCATCCTTTAATTTCGTCAATAATTTTGCTTACGTCTCGCGTGTAACAACTGTTTGCGTCTGTCACATTTTTATGTACGCCGAGTCCCTCAGCGACTTCAGCAGCTCGCGATAAACTTGCGGCAACGACTGCGCCAATTTTCACGGCTTCTTCGACGAATTTCTCATTTATTTTTAAATAACAATCCCGTGCATCTGTACGTGCGCGCACACGAGCACAAACTAAACGGCGACGTCTCGTGGACGTCTACTTCACACCCCAGTGGGAATATTTGTTGAAGTTTGGCAACAGTCAAAATCCTTATTTTTAGCATCGCCCAGCCAGTGTCGACGGGGCGAAATCCTATTGTTTATTGTCGAGCGAGCTGCGACGTTTCACCCGATGCCGTGTAAATTCACCTGACGCGCGCCCCGGTTTTCCAGACCCGCCATCTTTTACCGCGGACTTTCTTCGCGTCTGTACAACGTCACTTGTTTCGAAAAATTCTCGAATCTGGATTTTATCGCGTTGCACACGCACAGTCGTGGAATTTATTTGTTATACAGCGTGTCCCAAGATCTCGTTCGAAAATATACTTGGCACGAGACGCGGTAAGGTGTATTATTTATTCGCCACCACTTATGTACGTTTTCACTCGTTTGTAAACCTAGCGGTCTCGAAGTCACTTATACATTTGTAAAATCGACATTCGCGACGTCTCGGTTTATTTACCCGTCTGCTTCAAATTTATATATCGCTCTCTAATCGTCCGCTCAATAATCAGTCACGCGTTATCAATCGCTTTAGGCGGGCAGAAAATAATATTACAACGATTAAAAACATCGATAAGTATCTATGAGTGACGTTTCCTTATCGCGAATAATTTCGCGAATCATCTTCGAAGAAAAGTGTACGTGGCATTTATCTGACGAAAATTATCTCGTAAAGTGAGATCGGGCAACGAAATAATCGAGTACGTTTCGATCGCAACGTCAATGATCCCGATCGTAACCAGCGTGTGATGTCACGATTTTGGCAGCATCCCCGGGACTTGCGGGCGATATAAATATGCGTGTGACAGACGCAGCGCGCATCGCGCGATTTCGCCGGGCGGTCACATCGCGACTACCCTTGGGAAAATATACCCTAGAAAACCTTAAAGTTTTACTTTGGAAAAAATGAGAAATATGAAAAGTAAATTTGGGCACTTTAAACTTGTATTTAAGGTAAACTTCAAGCTTACTTGAAGAATTTACAAGAAGAACTTTAGGAATTGTGAAAAGAATGCGATATAATCTAAACTACCGCGTGCGATTTTCTTCTTACGAGAAAGCTTTATGCCGCGCGGCTCTTTAGCGGGAACTTGGACAGGCTTGGCTACCTAAAAATTACTTCAAGTGTCCAAAATTACCCTGACAATTCTTGTAAACTTTTAACCTCTTTAGGTAAACTCTCAGATTTGAAAGATTACTTTTAAAAACTTTAATTTCATTTTAAGTAAACTTTCCCAAGGGTGTCCCGTACGATTGTGCCTTGAATCGACGCGAGATATCTTCGAAGGTTCTATCGGTTCGATTTAATCATAGGACGGTATTCGTATGATCGGATCTTATATTTAACATCATTTTTAGATACTCCGTAGCCAATGAAATGTTCCATACAGCAGCTTTAGATGAATTTAAGACGGTGTTGAACATAGGATCCGATTGTGAATATATAATCCGGCCTCAGACATAGAAATCCTGGAAGTCGTATGCATTTCCAATTCTCGGCGTACGCAGAACCGTGCAAACGGAGGAAACGCCGGTGAAATATTCAATAGCGTCTTAATCGCGCAGGCAACAGTCGATTTAAATATGAAGAGGTCGCGTGAAAACGCGAGATTAGATAAGATCGGATTCTCTAGATAAGTTCGATTCTCCATTTCTAAGAGCTGACGGCTACGTACACATATCGTGACCACGTTTCGCTGAACGATCGGCTGCTAATCCAATTTTAGTAATTAGGCCTAGCCGATTGGCGATAACTGCACGCGAAACTAACTGCGCAAATTATTTGAATTGTCCATTCATCCTGAACGTTACAGCTATCCTAATCACTTCCCATGTGATACATTAATATTTATTAATTATATCGTTAATACGACTTATACTCGGGGAGAATTTTCTCTTAAAATTTACCCTGAAAATCTTGTAATCGTGGAACAACACGGCACTTTGACGATCTTTATAAGAATTTTTTTAAATTCCACTGTGCATTCTACTAGCAAAATGTATACCAAGTGTAATCACTAGTAAAACGTATGGTAAAATTTCAAGAAACTCTCACAAAATTCTTAGAAAGTCATGCAATCTTGGGACAACACGGCACTTTGAGGACCTTTATGAGAATTTTTTTAAATTCTACCGTACATTCTACTAGCAAAATGTATACCAAGTAAAATGTACGGTAAACTTTCAAGAAACCCTTCATAAAATTTTTCGACGTGCCGTGTTGTCCCACGATTACATGACTTTCCGGCTAAATTTTAAGAAAAAGTTCTCCCCGTGCCGACAGATTGCTGGCAGTACGAAAAAGTACCGACGCTATATAGTTGCGAAAGAGGGCTAAAGGCCTATGTCCACGATGCTAGAACTTGATCCAAGTTCTAGTTTCGAGAAACGTGTAGCCGATCAACTCGCAGCGATTCCATAAAAGCTGCAAGTTGATTGGCTATACATTTCTCAGAACTAGAACTTGGATCAAGTTCTAGCATCCTGGACACAGGCCTTAAGCCAGGCAGTTGTATGGATGCACCCGGAAATTGCACCATCACGAGAGCGCAGATTCAACCTGCGCTGTAATATGCGTATACATACGTATATGCGTATGAACATAGCGCATGTGCTTGCGGTGCGTCGTGGTAACACGAGGGTCTCTTCATGCTGGTCACGCGTGCTCGATAAGCATAACGAGTCCTTAAGAGCTCATTCGCGCGCATAAAAGCGTTGCTTAGAAAGGCGTCGCTGCAAAGACCGCGCGTACTCCTTTGAATTATCAAGCTCACCGCGAATTGATACGCGGGTGCGCGCGATTATGCGCGCTATTAGTATTTCCTGAAATCCGCCTCGGACGCTTTGCATAAACGGCGCGAGTCGAAGTCTCCAGCTACGGGGGGCCGCGGCGCGGGCGTTCAGATACTCGACGCAAATTGCGGGGGTGTCGGCGAAATAAAACAATTAATATACAAGCGAACGACCATAACAACTAACTTCTAGATGGCAACTAAATGCTTTAACAAATCTTATGCAGAACTTTGCAACGCGCGGCTCGCTTCTCCGCCGGTCTTCTCGCCTGAATTCAATCGCGTGCGGAAGGTCTTGCATTACAAGTACTTGCAAACGTCACTGAAACTCCGCATTTACACCGCCGCGAATTGTGAAACAGCCGCGAGAATCGTTCGGCGATTCGTTGGCAGCTGATCAACTGGTTAATTGCGGTGACTAATGTAAATCGTTGTACCGCGCGCTGTTAAAACCGTGCCCGTCGGGCACGCGGTCGCGTCGCGAGACGCATTGTTTTCGCGAAATAACAGCGTCGCAATTTTCAATTTGCCAGCGACACATGGAAAAGAGACACCCGTCGCTCGTATAATACCTGACGGATTACGCGCGGTCACTTAAATATCGCGCCGTATTGCACGGAATTGCCGATAAATCGCAAACGTCCCATCCACCTCGGGCCTGTAATAAATCATAAATTTCACGATGCGAATACATCGCGAGTGGGCGCAATTGCGCGAGAAATATCTATTAGCGGCTGCTGTCGCATTCTCTGCAGGTATATTTTATAATAAACGTCTTACAAAAAGACGCCCGTGAAGAGGAAAATACTCGTGACTTATCGCTGCAAATATGCGCTCGGTGCGTTTCAAGTAACGCGGGTGTTTTCAGTCGAATAAATTTGGTATCTCCTTTTCGTTATCCTCTCGTCGTTTCGCGCGACGCGAGAAGGAAAAGTGCAAATTTAGTGTATTTTTTTCCCTCCATACGTAGTTTCACGCGAAAATGACGATCCGCACCGGCCGGCGCGGCGCTTCTAAATTTGCTTTTAAAGATTTCGACGTGCACGGACACGCGGCGAGGCCGATATTTTCCTGTGTTATACGCGACGAGCCAAGGTCCATCGTACACGCACGTCCACGCGGGCAAATCGCCTTTTTATAATGTACACTCACATAATAAGCATCGATCCTTTATGCTAATATTATAGGACAATAATGCGAAATGTAGCAAATGTTGGAGTTCGAGCTTGTTACGGACATCTGGCAATTACATCACGAGCTGTTAGACTTTAACAGCCCCCCCGAAAAAAATGCGTTCCTTCAATGCAGCCGACAACGATCTCGTGAAATCGTTTATTTGAAATGTAGTCTCGCCCACTTGGCAATTGTCCAAAGGTCGCGCCGTTGGGTTCAGTGTTGCGGGATGGTTTACGGACCATAGAAAATCTCGAACAAATCGCCGGTTCACATTGCAACGAAGCTAGCCGAGTCGGTTGTTCAAATTTGATCGTGAAATATTGATTACCGATGAGAAACATAGTACGTAAAGTGTATCGTAAAAGCGAGTAATATACCGCGGCGAATGTTTCGCGGGAGTCTTTGACGTTTGTCGCGTATGTAATAAATTGCATGTAATATAATATTAAGGCTAGAAAAGTTCAACAAGTAGATACGGAATAAATAATTGAAGACGTGACGCGCGCAAAGATAAACGCTAAGTGAATCATCGCTGACAAAGTGTGGATTTATTTAGCAGCGATAGTCGGTTTAATTATAAGTTGCTTCAGCAGTCATTAACGTTAATAGAAACTGCGGCGACTTGTCGCGCAATATGCGATCGTAAAAGTGCCAGGGTCGGGAAGTTACTTTATAAAGGTGTCTAGTTGAAGTTACAGTTTTTTTCGCTAAAAATCAAACTAGCTACAGTTATTAAAAAAGTAACGAATCGATACTTCGCACTTGCTTTCTTGCAGTGAAAATAAAAATATCAAATCTGCACTTGAGTTGCAAAGCGTCGATAAAGGTGTCTATGCGCAAATGCAAGGCCTAGTGCGTTCTGTCGAGGATTAAAATGTATACAGGGTGTCCCAGGAGGAAAGGTCAATATTCTAGGAGGCGATAGTATCGGTCATTTTAAGCAAAAATGTTCATATAAATATATGTCCCATTCCCCACTGTTTCCGAGATAGAGCTACCTGAATGTCTCGTGCATTAACTTTTCTTTGGTACACTTCATCCTTCATCCAACCTCATGAACGTCCGCGGGAATTACTCTTATACGTCTGCTATTAATAAAATTCCAAATTTCATTCGACCACAGCTGGCCACATTTGCCAATTAATCGGTTAATGCAGAAAATTTATCGCGAGAAACAGACGCGAGGATGTCGCCTGTATATCGCGACAAATATTACCACTGAAAAAGAAGTCTGATAGATTCGACTAGAGCTAGATTCGACCAGTCGTCTGTTAGAAAATGGACGAATCAGAATTTCTTTAAGATTTACCATGAAAGATATTTCCTAACCAGAAGTTTGCTAGACTTGACTACAAATCTGGTAAATGCTAAAGGGAATTCTGATTCGTCCATTTTCTAACAGACGACTGGTTGAATCTATCAGATTTTTTTCCAGTGCACATGCCTGTAGGGTCTGACGTAATTAAGTCGTAATCTTAATTTAAAGTTACCGATGATTTCAACACAGTTCAACTATTACCACACGCCTCAGTGGTCGAACTGGTGAGACGCCCGCCTAGAGAGTAAGGGAGGTCCAGGTTCAAGCCCTGGCTGAGGTAATATCTTTCGCAATAAATTTTCTGCACTAATCGATTAATTAACAATTGTGGCCAGTTGTGGTCGAGTAAAACTTGGAATTTTATTATTATACTGGCAATTTGAAGAAACTAATCTGTAACTATTAAATTAGCTTCTAGTTATTAAAAAGATGTAACTGAGTTAAGTTGCAGTTGGAGAGAAAGTAACGAAGTTACGTTAGTTACTAAAAAAAGAAGTAACTGTAACTGTAACTTCCCAACCCTGGTAAGTACCTAAATGCCTTCTAGAGTTCTGTAAATTTGAGAATCGTCGCTAAAATATACGACTTGAAAACGCTGGAAAAACTAGCAATAAAGCATTCAAGCGCGGCTATTAATAACTTTTTAAACTGCATGCTCATACAATAAGCAGCATACTTTGCGGTCGCTTCCAAAGGACAGAGGATCGAGAGGCTAATCCGCTGTCAAAAAAGAGTTGCTTACAATCGTGTTAATATAGTCGAAGGGATCGAACTGCTCTTCGTCCGCATTTGTCGGGGGACACGGGTAGAACGCTTGCGACGGTCTAAAAAAAAAGAGAGATTCCGGGTTCGAATTCTGTTGCTCGACATCGTTAAAGCCTTCCGTTTTTAAATGATTTTAATATATATTTAAAAAATGCTTGAATCGTGCACATTGGCTTCTTAATTCGCATCATACTATCTTTTTTTTATTTTCTTCGTTCGAAGACTCTTCTATTTTACATCCAAATGTACTGGATCTCTTTCTCTTGAAATTTTAGTGCCTCTCTACTCTCCGCTAGCGGAATCGAGGCGGAACGTTCCGCGCAAATGTACCTGTGTGGCCGATTCCGGCGGTTTTCCTTTAATTTCGCCATTAGTCTCGTGAACTCCTCCCATTCTTTATCCACCTCTTCCTCGCTACCTTCCGGATTGTGGTGTAGAGTCTCCTCCAGAAGTTCCTTCTTCGCCGTTTGACTCGCCATTTTTGCGCCGTCCGCTCGATTTCGCGTACAGTCGCTCGACATCTCCTCGTGACGCGTCAACGCCTCACGTCCACCTCCCCTTTCCTCGCGTCTCAAATATGCAGCTCCATGTGCCCCGGAAGACTCGATTGACGGCCGATTGTCCCGCTTCGCCGTGTCCAAGAGCGTTTTTGCGACGAGCCGAGCTCCTCGCGATACATCGAAAGATCGTGCGGCCCCGCCGTGTCTCTTGCCCTCCTCGCGAAACGGTGGCGGCGAAACCGAAGCCGACCCCTGGGGCCTCGTCCTTCACCGCGTGCCGGGGAACCGGGAAAGTCGAAATGGGCGCCGCAGCACCGCGGGCACACGCAGGGGAGGAACGTCGAAAGTTCGAGAATCGCGAGCGAGAACTCGTCGCACACGAAGCCAGTGAGTCACACTGACAGCGAGACGAGAGAGCCGACCGTGCAATTCTCAGATAGAAGGCCCTATAGCCTGGTCCAATTTACGGACTCATTAGGCCGCACTGACAGCCGTCGACGTCGCACACACACACACACACGTACATATTATACACGCGCGATTTTCCCCCCACAGCCGGCCAAATTGCCCATTGTCAACGGACACCTCGCGTACGTCGCAGTGCTGGAAGAAACCGCCACCCCCTTTCCCCCCCCCCCATCCCGTGTCAGACTCGACAT
>NW_011966992.1:55398-67181 GCF_000949405.1 Vollenhovia emeryi | reverse complement strand
GCCCATTGTCAACGGACACCTCGCGTACGTCGCAGTGCTGGAAGAAACCGCCACCCCTTTCCCCCCCCCCCCATCCCGTGTCAGACTCGACATTTTAATTCAATTCGAGTGCATTAATTCAATTGGGGGAGCGCGGCAGCGCGGGATTTTGCCGGGTGAAAAGGAAAACGCGCTCGCATTCGCTCCACGCTTGTTTTCCGCGTTAATCGAGGCGGCCACTTTAAAAGTTATTATTTAAGAGGACGCCACGCCGAGGACGATCGCTAATCAATTCCAGCGATTTATCGATTCACAATTGCGGAGAGGAAAGGGAGGGTTCGAAGATTAATACGCGCGCGCGCTATTACGCGCGCGTGAAAGTGCGAAAATATTTTTGCCCGGTTTTTCTTTTTTTTTCACGCCGACGGAGACGTAGAAAAATTATGCACGTCGCTGCGCGCGCGCGGGCGATCCTATATATCAAAGTGTTATCACGAGAGGAATCTTATTGGCGGCATTTCTAGTAGCGACTGTACGAAAGCCGTACACGGCAATTGGCTACTTCCCTCGACGAGGGCTCGTAGGAAGCTGCCTTCAAAGTCATGAGTTATCATTGACCAAAATTACCACGTAATTTGATGGATGGTCGTCTTAACCAGCGCCGGCTTGGTTCAGCCCCGATCGATGACATCTCCGATATATCACCGGCATTATTTTCAAATAATGCTTTTCCAATTCCCGGGCACGTTAAACGTTACGTATATTTGGTTTCGCCAATGTCCATTCGCAACCTCAACCGGTGTAACGAAGAGATAATTGGAAATAAACGCAGCTCGCGGCCGATCGCATGAGGGACGAGTGTAAAACTTATCGTTTTGCCGCCGGTATTAAGTTGATCCGGTATCGAAAGTCGCACGATATTAAAGACGAGATATCGTTACGTACCTCCTCGCACGGTGGCCGAATGTCGAGTGACTTCCGAGGGCAAGCTACAGATAATTAAACAAGAGCGGTAATCCGGCCGCTTGCGCGCAAAGCAGGGTCTTTAATTGTTGACCGATCGGGCCGTAAAAGCCGTTTGTTTGATTCGTCGCCTTATTTCTACATCGGTCACCGCGATGCAAAGAGATAACGCGGTGCGCGCGTGGTGCGCTCAAAAGCCCCGCCGGGCGCGCAAATTTGCGCCAGCAAATTAACGCCGCGCGATAATGTAACTTCCGATACGCCTCCTCCGTCGCGCCGCGCGCAAGACTCGCAAAATGTTTTACCGCGTTTACGCACGAGCATGAACGAGAGATTTAAAAAATTGCCGTGCGACACCTTGGGACAATAAACCTTAGAAAATCTTAAAATTTTACTTTAGCAAAATATGAAGTATGAAAAGTAAACTTGGACACTTTGAACTTTTATGTGAAATAAAATTAGAACTTACTTTAAGAAATTAATAAAATTCGTATGGCTCAAATGTAATAAACACAAGTTTCAAGGAATAAATGACTAAGAGCCGTGACATTAGTGTCTAAATTCGCGCACATCTTACTTTTAAAAATTTTAAAGAAAACTTTAAGGATTGTGAAAAGTATGTGACATAATTTATAATACCGCGTGCGGTTTTATAAATTTTCTTCTCACGAGAAAGTGCTATGCCACGCGACCCTCTAGCGGGAACTTGGACAGGCTTGGCTACCTAAAAGTTATAATACTTCAAGTGTCCAAAATTACTCTGACATTTCTTAAGTAAACTTTTAACTTCTTTAAGTAAACTCTCAGATTTGAAAGATTACTTTTAAAAACTTTAATTTCATTTAAAGTAAATTTTCCCAAGGGGAGATCGTGAGAGAAACAGAAGAAGCGGCGATTGATTGATATTAAACATTACCTGCGTTTGAAAGAAATAATCCACTGAAATAAATCTGGTCGGACGGCGAGTATCGTTTGTGTATCCTGCATATCCGAAAGCAAGGAAGAACAAAGACTAGACTCGTAAAAGTACCAAACGAACTCATATATACATGACTTTCGGCGACACATGAAAGTCGATCCAGCAATTAAGTACTTTTGTACGTCGTTGAGTCGAAAGACGTCAGACACTGTCGGTTCAACCTTCTCCGATTACGCGAAAATTCTGTTTCGCAGAGTTTTGCATATCCGTGATGATATCAATGAATTTATTCGTGCACAGCGCGCGAGAGACTCGCGTATATCAATCACGTCTACACGGAGAGAATTTTCTCTCAAAATTTATCCTGAAAATTATACAATCGTGGAACAACATGGCATTGTGAAGAATTTTATGAGTTTTATGAAATTTTACTATACTTTTTACTAGTAAAATATACAGTATATACTATTTTACTAATTTTACTATATACTATTTTACTAATAAAATATACACTAAGTACGTCAAAATTTTAAGAAACTCTCATAAAATTCTTTGAAATGCCATGTTGTCCCACAATTTTCTCTCAAAAGAAAATTTTCTTTTAAAATTCACCCTGAACATTATAAAATCGTAAGATATAACATTTTGAAGAACTTTATAAGAGGTTTTTGAAATTTTACCATACTTTTTACTAGTAAAATGTATATTAAGTATAGTAAAATTTCAAACAACTCTCATGAAATTCTTCAAAATGCCATGTTGTCCCACGATTTTCTTTCAAAAGAGAATTTTCTCTTAAAGTTTACCCTGAATATTATGAAATCGTAAGAGATTAGCATTTTGAAGAGGTTTTTGAAGTTTTACCATACTTTTTACTAGTAATTATACCTATAGTATACATTTTACTAGTAAAATTAAAAAAAACTCTCATAAAGTTCTTCAAAATGTCACGTGGCCTCACGATCACACGATTTTCAGAGTAAATCTTCAAAGAAAATTCTTTCCGTGTGGTCGTAAGCAGAGTGCATCATCGTGCGAAGAAATCGTCGAGATCAAGCCTGCAAGCTGCATTTTCGCTCGCGATCGCTGATAACGAAAATCGAGCAACGACGCCCGGCAATCGCGCACGGAAAGAACAATGTAGCTGCTGTAGCTAAAACTTAGCAAAATAGGGACAGCTAATATTTTTAGTTGTGATAGCTCAATATTTTGCTACGACAGCAAACCGTTTGCTGTCGCACCTAATACAATAGGCACAGTAGCAAAATATTGAGCTATCACAACTAAAATATTAGCTGTCCCTATTTTGCTAAGTTTTAGCTACAGCAGCTACATTGTTTTTTCCGTGCGGTAATTAATCGCGATGGCGATCTCTGAAAAGAGAGTTGACTCAATGCAAACCCGAGATAAATTCCTTCCAAGAACGAGCTGACCTCTCAATAATCTCCGAATGATCAACGCGCGGTTTGCATCCGCGCGCAGAAACGTATCGCGAGCGTCGTTGCGTGACAGGCGATACGTTTCCTTCGCAGCATCCTTGTACTTGTCGCGGTCGCGTATCCCCAGACGTATTTTATTTCTCGTGTACTCTCACGACGGGCTCGTTTTCGCGCGTGGCGGTGGTTCATCGATCATCGCCGTATTGCGCATTGTAATTGAATACCTTTGATTTATTACACTTGCTGCATTATACTTGCGGTTGCAGTTGCAAAAGACGCGGATCCGAATACGAATCGAACATTATTAAACCGCAACGTATTCTGGCGAGCAATTTTCTCACTGCGTAATAAAATCTTTATCTTCAGATTAAAAGGCACATTTCCGATCGCGAGAGAACAAATAGAAGATATAGAGTATTTATAATGTACACCGAAGAGATACGTCAGCGTGCGCTTTATTCGGCAAACATTAAAGGTGGCCGTGCGGGCTGGTATCGCACGTTGAAACCGTCATGGGAATGCAGGTCCCAGAACGCCACGGATGTCCCATGGGTTCCATGACCCCCTGGCAGTGTGTTAGATCGCAGTGAATTAGTTAATGCGAGTCACATGGAGCGGCGATGAATTATCGTGCCCGCGATGCGTCAACACTGCAGACGACTGCATTTTGGACAGGATCGTTTGTCCAATTATTGAACCTTCCTTCCTGTTTAGCCGCGACGGGGAGATGAATCACACCGTACGTGGGCTCCGCAATCCCTTTTTCCTCCTGCAACGGGTCGCAAGCGCATGTGACTTGCAAATCACGTGCTACGTGAAGATTTTCTCGCCGGAACTAATATCAAGATAATTACTACACGCGATAATCAATTGGAATTCAGCAATGACGTGAATGCAGATTATTTGCACGCTAGACATTTGCACGGGGGGAAAGAAATTTAGCCGCCGTAGCTAAAAACTGTATGTGGCAACTAAATTTCAGTTGTAAAATATGGACAGCTAATATTTGGTTAGCTAATATTTTGCTACTGTGCCTATTGTTTCAGGCGCGACGGCAAACCGTTTGCTGTGCTTTAGAAACTTACAGTTAACGCGGCAAAAGATTTTTAGCGAATCATGATTGGCTACGGTAGCGAACTGTTTTTTTTCAGTGCGAACAATTTAATGTTACGTTACATATAAATCGTAAAAAAAGTCTTGATTCTTGCAAAGTGTCTTTACATAATGTTCGCCGATTTAGTCCTTCAAAGAATTAGATCTAAGATCAGTACCGGCCTTAGGGCGGGGCGCGGTTGGGCGGTCGCCCAGGGCGCCAAATCTGTAGGGGCGCCGCTGTCTGGTTTCACCTAGTTTGAGAGAAATTCCCTAAAATATAAAAACAAAATGGGGTTCGTCGTTCGATATTATTACCCTGTCTTTTCTTTCGCAAGAATTTCGAGCCCCTGAATTTGAATGGGCGCCACGATAATCTTGCTCAGGGCGCCAATGTTGTTAAAACCGGCACTGTCTAAGATATATCGACGAGGAAACATGTACTGCGATTATCGATTCTGACGGAGATTCGACTAGAGAGATAAGTCTAATTAATGTCGACTGCGATGCCACTAGCCGACGGCGTTTTAATGAGTCATATGAGTTCTCTCTCTTGGCAAATCGTACTTTACCAATCCGTCGATCGTCTGTCTGAGTCAGAGGATGAATTATGCAAATTTTTTTAGAAACAAGTTTGAGCTCTATCTTCGACTTTATCGTTAACAGCGATACCGCACGACGATTTCGCGCAACAACATATTTTTCATTTAGAAACATTTAATTGCCCCCACCCCTCGGGTCCTGTGAAGAGCCGCGTTATCGGCGCGAAAGAGTAAGATGGGAACAGCGCGTGTCGTTCCTGTCTGCCCGATAATACGGCGACAAACAAAGCATGTCGATAACTTCTGGACCTCCTGTACATTCACTGATTCCGCCAGGCTGAAAAATATGCGGAGTCGAGTCGGTCGTTTATCTCGTAGAAGCAGTGCAAGGCAGAATAAGCGCGTTCATTTTGAAAATTAACATTTCTTCACGAAGAAAAACACCCCGTCGTGTAATGCGACAATAGGTTTTTTTTAAATTAAAACGAGTATAAGTAACGACAGATTTTAAGAGTCACTTGTCGCAATCGATTATAGCGCATGCGATACTTTTAAGACGGGTCTTCCATAAAATCGCCTTTCTCGCCGATTCTTTTCTTCGTACACGCTTACGTAGATTCCCTTTTCGGAATGAAGTCAATAGTGATAATTGCGACCGACCTTCGCCGCAAGAAGCTCTAATTGCATCGCACGCGGACACACGGACAGTGTAGCTTCCCATACAGCACGCATGTCTAAGAGTCATCTTTAAGACATCTTTAAGTCATCTTTTAGACATACATATCTGTTATCGAAGTATTCGCAATTATTAAAATACTAATTGAAATATTATGTAACCGCAAAAGATTCTGTGAACAAGTAAATACAGCGAAAATATGACAAAGATAGCGTATTAAATTTTATGATAAATTTAGAAACGACCACACGAGATAATTATACCTCGATTCATGTAACGGCTGTGAAGAGTCACATAGACTTCTAAATTTATCGACACGTTGATCGAGAGAATGCAACGTTACGATTTTAATTCACGTCTCTAACACGAGGCTATACATTCGCGCGAAGGTGATATCTTCGATCGTTCGACGGGATAGAATACCAATTAAGAGAAATCTGTATTTGCAACGTTACGAGGAAGCCCGCGGGTGCTTCATCGCTACCTGGAAGGCACCTGTAACGAAAGTCTTTCTGACGAAAAATAATTGTACAACGGACTGTTCTTAAAAACTGGACTTCGCGGAACAAATTAATTTCTCGCTCTGTTTGCTTCATTAACCAGCTTTCGGTTCTGAGAAATTAACAGCGAACATTAGCACTTATAATCTTGTCCTCTTTCGACGGAGGCTGATAACGTGAGTCGAGTCAGACGCCGCGTCTACGCGACACACGTCGTTTGATAACCCTGTTTACCGTTTTCGAGCGAAAAAGCGAGCAAAATACGAAGAGTTTCTTCAAATGAATCTTTTAAGCTCTAAAACTGACTGAATTGTATGCAACGATTTCACACAAATAACAGCACAGAAAATATATATATTTATTTTTGTATACAATATTATCAAAAAACATATATTTGCGTATACATGTGCATATTAAATATAAGATTAATATGCATATTAAGAATATATATATATATATAAATTTATAAACGTAAAATGCAATCGAGAATTTTTATTAAAAAATTGTACGTTCGTTTATCACTTTATGCGTGCACGAAATCTCTTTAGAAATAGCCAGTGTCCAGGTGACAAAAAAGTGCGTAATTAATATGCAACGCTTGTAAGACAATGAGCCTGTCGCGTGTTTTGCGACGTATTTATTTCCGATAATCCGCCGAGTTCCACATTATCGGTGACACCCACTTGCAAAGACGTAACAACCGTA
Organism: Vollenhovia emeryi; assembly: GCF_000949405.1. Taxonomy (NCBI): domain Eukaryota; kingdom Metazoa; phylum Arthropoda; class Insecta; order Hymenoptera; family Formicidae; genus Vollenhovia; species Vollenhovia emeryi. The sequence continues at coordinate 60,366 of NW_011966992.1, read as the reverse complement.
ATCGAGAACGAGCGGGCAAGTCCAAGGCCGTCGTCATCATCGACCGGCGATCAAACCGCAGCGGCTGGTTATGTCATCGTAGCGAACATCGTGTCCGCTCAAATCATCGAATTGCACACGTGAACCGATTTGCCTCGGCATAAACATTATCCGTCCAACTCGGAGATTGATATAATCAGCTCAACGACTTTTATAAATCTTACGTTAACCTTCCAGATGTTTGCAAAAGCGATCGTTCTATAAAGCACTTATGTGATCACGTTTAATTGTATGCAACTCGGGTCAACAATAAATTGCATAATGTTCGTTAATCGGTGTGAAAATTAATGTATTTGTTCGCTATAAGGAGCACCTGGCCCACAAATATATAGGCAAATCAGTGTTGAATTAATGTTCGATTACCCTTCGCACTCTACTGAGATTTACAAAAGTCGGCCAAGGATAAAGTATAAAAAAATCGAGTAGATTAGTGCGTTGATCTTTTCGTTGGTAAGTAAAAAAATCAAACGGATTTAGAGACAAGTGTCATCGGTCGCACACCCATGTGTTTAGCGAACTCTTCCGAGGCCTCTAGCTGGTTCGGGTGATACGCGATTCCGCCCTCCGTGTCGACCTTTTTCATGTGCTGCCTTTCGGGATCGCCGGCAACGAGGACCGGCTTCTCGCCGAAGGCGGGCAGACTTCGCAGCTGTTTGAGCAAGGTCGTCAGTCTGTCCTTCGAACCGCACGCGAAGGCCTCCGGGTTAATGGCCATGAAACACTGCCCGAGGTCGGCTTCCCGGTCGCCGGTCTTCCAGGCGCGTATGTTCGGCCCGAAATGACTTCCGCTCAGGACACCGCAGAGCATCTCGACCATCAGAGCTAAACCGTAGCCCTTGTACCCGGAATTGTGCTCCGCGCCACCGAGAGGCATCAACAACGAAGCTTTGTAAGCCTCCTCGGCATCGCGAGTCACTTTGCCGTCAGACCCGAGTGCCCAGCCCTCGGGGATGTTCTCGTCCTTCCGAATGGCCAGCTCGATCTTGCCCAGGGCGACGGCGGTGGTTGCCATGTCGAGAACGAACTCGTCGCCATCGCGGGCGGCCATTCCCACGGATAAGGGATTCGTCCCTAAGCAGGCCTTCGTGCTGCGCGTCGGCGCCATCAGCGGGCTCGTGTTGGTGCAGGTGAAACCGATCAGCTCTTGCTCCATCGCCATCATTGTGTAGTAGCCGCAGATGCCGTAGTGATTGGAACCGCGCGCCGCCACCATGCCGATGCCGAATTTCTTGGCCTTCTCTATGGCGAGCTCCATACAATACTTGCCGACCACTTGACCTAACGCGTTCTTCCCGTCTACGAGGGCTACCGCCTGAAAGTAGTGACGTAAAAGATTTCCTAGATGTAACTGCAAAGTCTACAGTCCGTAAAGTCCGGCGAGTCTGGTGGAACTTGGGATCGTAATCTGACTCTGTTTTTGTGTAATCTTTCTGAAATTCCTTTGCTCGCCGAAAATAGAATCTTTATACAATATGTGAACCCCCTAGCGAGACTGCGTTCGTTGTGTTTGATTCGCTAAACATGCGGCACGTATCACGTGCCTGCTGACGCACTCGTGTAAAATGGTTATTTATCATACACGCGAGCGCACGTGTTCCCGACGACACCTGCAATTTTCGCGAGTAAAAGATACCGCTTCGAAAAGTAATCAAAGCCGCGCTAATTAGCGTTCGCGCTTATTACCGATCGCCAAATTACCGGCGCGTCTACCCGAGAAATTACCCGCACACGTGCTTCCGACTATGCCGGCAATTTTCGCGACGCTATTCTAAAAAATAATTACGACGGCGGTAATTAGCGGCCGCGTTTTATTGTCGAGCGTCAAATTGTCAACTACATTCGAAAAGGTTGCACTTCAACGAGGGCAACGCGAGTGATTCCGCTTCTAGCGATTCAGTCCCGAGTCGAGCATGTACTGTCTTATTCATTAATACCTGGACCGTTAATTATTACCATTAATACCGTGACTGCAGTTTTACTGGGATTCCCATTTTCATAATCTTTATTCCCATCAATGTAGCAATGAGTTTCAGGTTGTAGTTCACACAGCTTCTACAGTACATACTACGGTCTTACATGCAGGTCTGGAAACAACGACGGTAGTGGTAGACTCCCTCAGGTCCGGTTTCTCTAACGTTGTTTAACTTGAATCTTAGCTTAATTCGTTCTTTGTCTCTTTCCAGCTGTTACTTTAGAAAGAGACGAACGTGAATTAAACTAACAAAGTTAAGCGACGTTTGGTGAAACCGGGCCTTAATATCCACGTTTTTGCTTCCATTTTCAGCGGTAAGGTGCCGCGTATGATCCAGCTCTAATGAAAATAAAAATTGGAGCGTAAATCGAACGTAAGGGGAGAGTGTCATGTGCGACATGATGATACAAAACAGTGGCCCGTACAGCACAGAAAGTTAAAATAATGTTGCTGAAACGTTGCAAAGTTGAATGTTGAAGTATAAATCTCTTTTGTACGTTGAATCTAGGTTAATCTTTGTACATTAATTTTATATTCTTTTTCAATTGTTAAGACCCACTAAGACAAACAGTTTACCAAAAATGTCCATCTGCATACTGAAGTAATTAAAATACATACAGCGATGGGTCTATTGGTCTTAACATTGTAACTAAATTGTTACTGTCTTCTTGAAGAAGCCGTTGTTCTATGGTGTAAATTGATCTAATTCATACACTTCTTTGAACTTTTTCCTCGACATTGTTTCATGCCATCTAAGTTTTGTTTTCTGTTCCTGTACTGGTAAACTATAAGTGCAGTAAGGTAAAATAAAAAAATATATACTTGTCTTACTCTAATTTATTGCACTAGTTCATCAGCGCAGGGACAGAAAACAAACTTCTAAATAGTTAGGCTAGGTTAACGTTGATCTCACTTTCTCCTTTCGATAAGGTAACATCGGAGATTTTAACATAAAATTTAATTAAAATTTTAATAGCTTCTTGTAACATCAATTTATTGTCCATTTTTAATCTTTGCCCCAAAATTCTCAGACACTTCAAAGACACAGATCAATAATTACGCATACGCATGATTTTAGCATGCTCTGTGTACATATAATACGGTAAAATGACCAAAATTGCGTCTTAGGATTCAAAACTAATTTTTGTAGTAATATAATTTCAAATAAAATTTGTTCAATACTGTCGCAGTGATGTTTATTTCAACATTTTAAGTAGTATACTTGAATAAAATTAACAAATATTAATGTTTTAGTGAAATAATTTTTTCAAATTGTGTTTTTTACAAAGAAATGTTAAAAAATATTAGGAAATATTGTTTTTTTTACAAGAAAATATTATGAAATATTCCTGGAACGCGTTATTTTCGAGCCTTTCACGCACTGTGTGCATAGGGCACGAAGATATGCGGGATAGAAAAATGCGGAAGAACGCCGATTGCCTGTATGAATGACGCAGCGTCCTGTGTCCCGCTGATACCCGTATTGTATGATTTCACCCTTAGTTCGTTCTGTTACTGAACGAACTCATAGACATAGTATATGTATATGTATAGACTGCGTGTTCTCTACCTGACTCGCGTGTTGGCTCGTAACTTCATCTTTGTCTAGTGAAGTAATAGGGGTAACAGAAGAATAGGAAAACCCTCTGTGTCAAGCACAGTAGCCATATTGAATTTTTGCCATATTGCAGTAGCCATATTGAGAGAGTACCACGAGGGAAAGTATATTGGCCGGTATTCATAGTCCGTTCTTATATTTAAGATTATCTTAAGTACACTCTTAATGTGCTTTCAACCAATCACAGAGCCGTATTAGTAAGCTTATTTCAAAATCATCTTAAGACAACACTTAAGATGATTTTGAAATAAGAATTGACTATGAATACCGGCCATTGGCTCTTTCTAGATTGTGTACACTTCTGCAGCCACAATGCGCGGTCTAATATACTATGTCTATGAACAAACTGAATAAAAGAGTCTTTAAGCCTAATACACGATAAGAAGTTAAAAGTTTAGTGATGAAATATGTGAAACTATATCTTCGTTAAATATTTACGGAGTTATGGGGCTTGAAATTTACGATATCACCAGTATTACCATTACGCGTGGCGTGCCACGTAGCGGTTGCAACGGTTGGCTTTACCACTTCAAAGTGGTACACCTCATGTAATTGCAATACTGATAATACTGTAACTTTCGAACTTCACGATTAATTGAAACCAATTATTATTATTATTATTATTACTACTGGATAAACTTTTTCACACAACCCCAAAATACATTGCGACTCATGACGAACTGTTGTACGGCATCTGAATGGTAACATTCAGTGTACAAATTCAATATATGACGCTTTATGGTGGTATTTAACTAAGAAATAAATATTTACCTTGCTTTAATAATTATTTTTACATACAACTCACCTCGGTTATATAGTAAAGTTCTTGTCGAAGAGCACAGTGTTATACTCCACGCAGCTCCACTCCTAGCATACTAATGGTACATGGTACAAGAGCACGTGGAAAGATTAGGGTGCTTTTGTACATACAGGGTGTCGGATTCAATTTGGACGACTCCAAAGATTATAGTAGATTGGGTCAAGCTGAGAAGAAAAATTATATACCATTTTACAAAATCCGTAATTATTATCGCGTAATTAAGAAAAACGTCTGAGCCAATAAGTGCACGGAGGAGCTGAAGGCCGGACTCGGCAGACATGCAAAATGGTGTATTATTTTCCTACCACCAGAAAAATTTTTTCGGCGCGGTGTCATATGTTGCGCGTTCGCTTGCTGCGCGCCGTTCGCCCGCTCACCGCTCCCCGCTCGCCCCCGTCTCTCATCGATCGATGCGTAACTCCACCTCTCGCTATCGGATCTTGAGAGATGTCAACAAATACACCATTTTGCATGTCTGCCGAGTCCGGCCTTCCGCTCCTCCGTGCACTTATTGGCTCA
>NW_011966992.1:50004-55211 GCF_000949405.1 Vollenhovia emeryi | reverse complement strand
TTTTTCTTAATTACGCGATAATAATTACGGATTTTGTAAAATGGTATATAACTTTTCTTCTCAGTTTGACCCAATCTACTATAATCTTTGGAGTCGTCCAAATCGAATCCGACAACCTGTAGAGAAAATGAAGGTAGAGGGGAGCGAATAGTGTTCTCTACTCTGATTGGTCTGCCATTTTTATTTTTATAGACTGGCTGCTACACGGTGTTTTTAGTAAGTTTCAGAACGTGCATTTAGATTCAGGATTACAATCTCAAAATCCTCTGTTGCGAGAGATGTTTAATTTACTTGATGGCCGATTCCAAAAGGATTTTAAGCGTTTTCGATCAAAGTATTTCTCAAATAAATTTTCCCCAGAGAAAATATTTTTGAATCGAAACCATGTTCCAACTGTCAGTTTTTAAAATATTTAAGTTTTGGAACTTAATTTTTTTGTTAAATTGCTACGTTTAACGTTCTGTATACTTTTACCATCTTGGAGAGAACAGACAAGTTCACGTATTTAATATAACACTTAATACAAATAACTTTTAATGCAGAATTTAGTATAAAAAATAAAATTCCAAAATTTTTAATTGTTTTCGAAAATTAATGATTGGGACGGAATTTTGACCCCTTTGACGTCGATTCGACGTTAGTGTTCCGACTGTGTTCTATAGTTACACATAATTGTGTATAATTGTGTAAAGTTATGTATAATTATAAATGCGCATTTTTTTCCTGTAAAAGGTTTTAATATAAAAGAATGTATAAATCTATAAAATTATACAAACCTGTGTAAAATTGTATTGTATTATTTAGAAATATACACTGCTAAAATGTGTATGTACATATTTGACGTATATGTATAATTATATAATTTTATATGTTTCTTTATGTTTAGGCATGAAAATTTTTTTACCAGACTCATGGTACCCTTTATTTAAGTGAAAAATTTTTGTTTATCAATAAAATTATAGGCAATCAAGCTAATTCATGAATATTTAAGTATTCCTATTTACCAGTGCACCAAGAAATAATTGATCTATATCAAGTCGGCATCTATTCAATCGACGCATTTGATGTCTGTTCGACATCAATTTGTCATCTTTTCAATCAGTATTTCCCATTGAGCGGAGGGAGGAAGAATAGATTATAATTATAATAAATAATTGCAAAGTAGGCCCCACAATTTTACAACTATGTCACTGCTGGTTCCCTACGACGAGAACCGTGTTGCCTATGGTTTCCAAATGATCTTTGTCTGAAAAGCAATAATTTTGGCCTCTAAATACATAAAGGCTCTAACATATTCTAGGAGATTGATTAAAGTAGTTGATATTTTTATAAAAATATTTTTGTAAAGAAGATACTTTTGCAGGAAAGATATTTTTGTAGAGAAGATACGTTTGCAGAAGAGATAGAGTAACATTGGAGCTTATACTTGGCGCATTTTTACCTTTTTTTAAAAAGGTAAGTTTTTTGGATGATATCACACCTTTTGTAGTATTAAATACCTCATACTGTTTATCAAAACGATTGCACTACGTTATAATATACCATAACACCCTGTAATATACATAGATAAATTTTTTGTGTCGGACAAGAGCTGCGTTCGGCATTGCAAATCTAGGACGTCGGAGCGCTCGCTTGAGTGAACGAAAGAAGGAAGAGGAAGAGCACTTCGACACTTAAGATTAGCTATGCTGAATTTTATATTGCTGCAACGTTAAAACAATCTCGAACAAATTATTTTCTGGCACTCAAATAGATACTTAAAAAATGTATAATTATGAAATGTACACAAATGTATATAATATTTTTGCAACGGTCAGAAATTGTCTGAGCTAAGATTGGATTATTTAGTGGTATAATTCAATTTCAGCACTTCCAACATTTGTGAAAATATTCTGCTAAACGCGACCAATGTTAACTCAATATAATTTAACAATGTTTTCTGAATGTTGAATTGTAACGTTTACAAGATACATTACAATTCAGCGGACATCAGACCTTTTTACAATATCTTTTCAACGTTGAATCTACATTTCGTAACATTGATGCAATATTGCAATGTTGTAATGGAACGTTTCTGAGATGTTGATTCGACATTTGAGTGCTGTACGGGTGGTACATATGTACAGCCTGAAACTCAGTGATTTGTATAGATGAGAAAAATTATGATAAAACTGCGGGTCCAGGCATTAATGAATGAGACTGTACGGCATAAAAGTAAGGTAGATACTGACACAAAACGGCCGCATTACCGCGCAATTACAGCCGATCGAAAACGCGATAAGGGAAACACATGTAAGGTTCACGAGTCGGCGACAAATACCTTTGCCGGCAAAGAAAGCAAATCCTATTAATCAGGGGGACCGCGTATCTTATCGGGTCATCAGTTGTTAACATACGAAGGCCGATGAGGGGAGGAGAGGAAGGGTGTCCCGTCATTACCGCGGAATGCAAACACCATTTTTTTTATGATTTCACGTATGTATGTACAAACCTCCTTAATCGCCCACGCGCTCGGAGAACATTTACGCAACTATATGACGTTCGCGCCGCAATCAATTGATAACGAACAATGACTTCACGTGACTCGAAGTACGGAACAATTACGAAATTTCGAGACCGGGCGCGCGACAAGTGAATTACAGGACTTACCCAGGCTCAATGTCGTTTATCTTTGATCTTAATTCGTACCTTGTCTCTTTCTAACTGTCCCCCTTGGAAAGAGACGAAGGACGGATTGAACTGAAAGATCAAAGTTAAACGACGTCGATACCGGGGTTAAAGGTTCTCTTCTCGCGATATTCAAATTCCACCAGCTGCGCCGACAGAGAGGGATCCACCCGAACCTGAAAATCGGTGAGGATTTGCGGCCGGGCGGTGGGATTGGTGATCCTGTTCTCGATGTCCTTCACGTACATCTGCATGCGGTTCATCCCGTGGCTGAAGTGACCTCGGTAGTCCGCAGTCATCAGATGATGACCGACGACGCGCGCGTCTTCCGGCGTGGTGCCGGCCTTGCGCATGCACTCCTCGATGAACCTGACGACCTCGTCCTTAGGGACGACCTTCTGGTCCTCGCGTCCGACGGACGCCATTCTGGTAGCGGCGGTGCGCGCGCGCGATAGCGAACCGCTCGTTAAAAGTTCCGAGAAACGACTGAGCGTTGCTGCACGAACGAAAGTCAACATCTCGCCCACGGCTCTTTCCGCCACGACCTCGCTTTATCACACACTTCACCTTATCGAGGGCGGCTGGCCGATTTATCAAATCGAACGAAATCCTGTGCCTAATTTGTTTCTCTAGCCGCGATTTCTGTTTACCTAGCGTTATCGCTTATCGATTGCGGCGAGATAGAGAGATACGCAGTTATTTTTAAATTTCTCTGCAGAAGCTCGATTTTACGACGATAAATTGACAAGCTGGTGTTTGGCACTGGCTGTTGATGGCCGAGAGATAAAGCGACTTTTGCTTCTTCCTCGGTGTTCAATGAGATAACTCTCTTCCTTTCTCTCTTCTCCGTGTACGTCGAGCTTTTCCACTCCGTTTGAATTAAGCGCCAAGCATCAGGCGAGTCACGTGCTCGGCGCTGCGTTTGCCACGATTATGTGTCGGAGATTATAGACTCGAGCGAATCGATGCGTTCTCTACTTACAACGATTCCCTTTCGCGCACAGACCGAACTTCGCGGAAGAGACTGCGAGCTACGCCAGCGTTCTCAGGAAGAAGTCGTGCGAATGTAAACTTCTGTATACTCGCGTTGAAATGTAACGTTTGACAGCGTGTCCGTACGTGCTGTGTTCGCTCACGCCATCGGCGTCACCGACGTTGCTTAGTCCGACGTTGGCGAAACTGTAATAACGCCTCTGTTGGCGGGAGCTTTGAATACCGCTGTCATTGTTAAGATAAAACTTATAGGCAACGGAGGTAATTAAATTGTAGTGCACGCTGAAAAAAAAGGAATTTTCGCCACCGTATCATAGTTTGTTAAAAATATTCTGCTGCCACGACTACAAATTTCTAAAGCACTGCAACGGTTGGCTGTCGCACCTAATACAGTAGACACATGAGTAGCACAATGCTTAGCTATCACAACTTTAACAGTAGCTGTCCGTATTTTACAACTGAAATTTAGTTGCCATGTACAGTTTCTAGCCACCCCGAGTCGACATTTTGGTACTATTTTGACACTTTTAAGGATAACTTACACCTACTCAGCTGATCTACGCACCTACATAGACCAGCAATAACCTACTTTGATGACATTATATCGAGGGGGAAACCGACGAGGGCATTGTGGTGTACAGATTTGCGGCATTACCGGGCATTACTAGGGCATTTTTGGGGCATTACGTCTTGCTGAGGCATTATAAAGATAAAATAAGATAAAATAAGATACAATAAGATAAAATAAGATAAAACAAGATAAGTAAGATAAAAGAAGATAATAAGATAAAGTAATGCCCACTGGGCATTAGTGGGCATTGGTGTACAAGATTTTGGTCAGCGGTTTCCCCCTCGCATTATATTTTTTCACTCCTCCCTTGAATCTTTAATTCTAAACTTTAGCTCCTACTTAAAAGGGCCTACTTTAATGCTAAATTGGCAAAAGTAGAAATTTTCGACATTATCAGCTTTAAAGTAGGAGTAAATTTTGTACTTGCAGTTCAACGTCTTTTACTGTCTTAGGTCCTACTGTATAATAGAATTAAAGGTTCAACACAGGACCAAAATTTCGACTCGGCCCGAAATTTTGGTACTATTTTGACACTTTTAAGGATAAGTTACCTACTTAGCTGATCTATACACCTACATACATAGATAAGCAATAACCTACTTTCATGGCATTATATTTTTTCTCCTCCCTTGAATCTTTAATTCTAAAAATTTACTTTAGTTCCTACTCCAAAGGATCTACTTTAATGCTAAACTAACAAAAGTAGAAATTTTCGACACTATCAGCTTTAAAGTAGGAGTAAATTTTGTACTTGCAGTTCGATCTCTTATAGTCCTACTATACAGGGTGCCAGATTCGATATGGACGACCCCAAAGATTATAGTAGATTGGGTTAAACTGAGAAGAAAAGTTATATAAAATTTTACAAAATCGTAATTATTATCGGCCTAATTCAGAAAAACGTCTGAGCCAATAAGGCCGGACTCGGCAGCATGCAAAATGGTGTGTTTGTTGACATCTCTGAAAAATCGATAGC
>NW_011966992.1:29180-48619 GCF_000949405.1 Vollenhovia emeryi | reverse complement strand
ATAGAATTAAAGGTTCAACATAGGGCCAAAATTTCGGCTCGGGACATTTTTCTTTAAACATCACAAAATGTCTCTTTCAGTCAGAATTCGTACAGATCGAACATTGCCCTGTACATTCACATTGTATAGAATTTAAATTTATTTATGTACAAAATAAAAATTTATTTTGAGATCGTTCGAGATCACGTTCTGACGTTTGAATGTTGCAAATCGATTGCTCAGGCATCGCTGTCTGCGATATTCGTCTCGCACGATCCATCGTGCGTTCCTGATTCCGGAAAATAAGACCGCGCGCGTATGAATCGTCCGCGTCATAGACGAGAGGAACGAAAAGGAATAGCGCGACACACACTCGAGTTACATAAACAAAGACACGTATTCTTCTCGAGATGCATGCGAGATCGACAAGGTCCACTCGCGGTCCGATTACGCGCGCGATCGCCGCTTTATGCAATCGCGGCGACACCGGGCGACGCAAGGTGGAGAACAAGTTCAACGGGACGCGTCGCGCGAAGCCCGCGATCGATTCGACGCGTCCGTCTCTGCTCTTCTCGGTTGTCCGCCTGCAAACCGATTCGTAGAATCTAGCATGAAGAAGACCCTCGAGTACACGTACAATGCGTACGTGTGTCCGCAAGAAACGTGTCGCTGCGTCAAGTGACGTCGACGGGAACCGTTACACTTGCAGCGACTGTGATTCCTCTGGATTGCTCGACGGACTGTGTAGCGACCGCAAAAACCCTTTGCCGTTCCTTCGACCTTCGGTGAAATCTTGGCCTTTCGCCGTTTTGCAAAATTGCGCAATATTATAATACAATCGCTCAGCTTTCTTAGGACTTCCCTCGCGCGCGATATGTCGCAATTCGCGAACTTGAAAGAGAAAGGATCGCAAGCTGCAACCTTCTGCAAAATTTGTTCCAGTTTTTTCTCTCTCTCTCTCTCTCTCTAGTATAAACGGCGAGAGCTATTCGCTTTGATTCGCAAAAGAAAACAGTGTGAGATGACCAGAAACCAATCTGACTTATCACTTCATATATGTAAGATCCTATAACAATGCAACAGAAATATTTTCGCCTTCCACGGTAAAACGCTATATTTTTCAAAGTTCTATTCAGTTCTAATGTAATCCTCCTTTTGATTGTAATCTTATAATAGACACACCAAAAAAGCATTTTGAGGAAATGATGATGCACAATTGCGTATTCCAGAACGCAATACTATCGTGGGATTGATCGGCAATTACGTTTCAACCGTGCGAAATATTCGTGCGAGATAAGGAGACAGTCAATTTGGATCTTCGGTCAATTCCGGCAGTACATGACGATCTCCTCGAGCAGTTCTCATCTTCGTCTTCGTTGCAAAACTTTCCGCGCGATCGATCCCGAGCGATAAGCTCTTTTTACTATTATCGTCGCGGGAAAAAAATAACCACTCAATATTTACTCTCGTGTAAATATTTAAATCTGTGTGTTTACGCTCATATCTGAGAGTAAATTCGGACAATCGAGTGTTAACACTCAAAACTTGAATGTTTTTTTCCGTAAGGGACGTGCAACGTGCAATCGTGGAACTCGAATCTGATCATCGCAATATATTGACTTATTATTTTTCGCTCGCACCGAGTGCCTATCTCGTTGGACGATACGCGAGAATATTAATGCGCGATCACAGATAATAAGTACCATACAGCACAGATGGTTGCAGTTACATTGCAGAAACGTTGCAATCTTGCAGATTGCAGTCCAATCTTGCAGAGACATTGCAGGCATATAAAATTGCAAACTTTCGATAGCAATATTGCAGCAATGTTTCAAAAATAATGAAAATACTATATTTTCTATTTAAACAATTTCTAATTACGAGAATTTTATAATGCTGTTTCCATCGATACCAATAATGCGCGAATTATTAAGTACTTGATCAGTGCGGTGTTGCTCGCAATCTCCATCTATTGCGAAGCGACATAATCTCCTTAGGTTGCCTCGCAATAGCTTGCTATGCATTGAAAAAGGCCCGGATGTATATGTAATTAGTAAATTCTCTGCTTATGTACAACAACGACAAATTATTCCAAAAATATTGCGCCGCAACATTGCTATAATGCTGCACTGCAATCTCTCCGAGGGCGGACATTTCAACGTTGCAGCAATATTGCAATCTTGCAATGTAACATTTCTGCAATCTTCCTGCAATCTTTCTGTGCTGTGTGGGTAAGCCCGTTGTTATGTAACATTAACAAATTGGAGTAAGAAGGAGTAAGTTTGCAATCCCCGAGATTTTAATTAGAGATCTAATCTCGAACGATTAGATTAGTTAGCGTACCGATAGTGCGAGTTTTGATGATTGTGCACGGAGTATTATGTAATTGTACATACATCGCGCATCCAAATATGATGTTTATTGTTCAGACTAATTATTAATCGTCGAGATTTATTCAATTATAATTGTCACAAAGAACTGGAGTCACATTTCCCGCGGGGGAATATCTCAAGTACCTGGTCGCACAATACGTGCGTATCTCGCGTCAAAATCACGGGCGGTTTGCCGGTGATTCACATATCGCGTCACACATTTGCGATGTTACATCATAAATATTTAATTTCGTAAACACGATTACGAGCAGCAGCCGTAAATCGGTCGGAGGGAAACATTCTGCGACAGTGATTCGGAAAATTGAAATTCGGACATTGAAAACAATCTCGTGAGCACAGTCCAATGTTTCTCGCTTTTGGTTATGTTAAAATTAAAAAATAGATAATTTATTGTGTAAACAACTTCCACGTTTGTTTAATTGTATCTGGAAATTTTTATGTTCAAAGCTCGCAACGTTTCGACCATGGGTTGTGGTCTCTTTCAAGCGAACTGACTGAGAATTATTGTGAAAAATTGCAGAGAAGCAAATAGGATGAAGGCAAGTCATGACGCAAAACGCGTCTCTTTGAATTATTAATATCGTCGAAAATATTTCGCGAATCGATTGGTGGATAAATTATATGAACGAGAATAAATGTTTTGATCTGAATCATACTTAAAGATGCACGTAAGAATTTATGGCATACTTTAATCACCGATACCCTGCCTTCTCCAGTAACGTTTAATTATAAACACACGTTGCGATTATCGAGCTCGCTCACGTGAGTTATAAATTATAGATGCCGAATTTTAATCGAATAACAACTTTTAATTGCTCAAGTGTCGATCACGTGCAGAGTAGCGTGACAGAGTCACGCGATTGACAAGGTAGATGGGGAATTATCGTTATCGGGCGCGGATCAAAAGGATTAGAGGAATATTTAGCAAAACATTCGTAGAAGAGCGAACTTTACGAGAAGACGTACATACAGTTTTGCAAAAGCTTGTCTCGCGTCTCTGCTAATTTCACAAAAGATGTTTTTCTTTTCTTATCATTACGTTAGGACAGTTTTGTCCTCGATAAAGTCCAAATAACGCAACAAAGAAAATAGAAAAATTATCACGAGCGTGAGATATAAAATTTATTTAAACGCACCGTGCGCACATTACGAAAAGCACGCCTGTAAATCTTGCACGAATGCTTTGTTTCATGAACGAATGTGATAAGGTAAATTATTTTTTTATGCTTATAATTTTGCAGCAACACCACAAATGTGTATCGTAGGCATATTTTTACCTCTGATTTGCGTAACACCTCGAATTTTTTCACGAAAGACTTAAGTCTAACAATGAAAACAAAATCTTCGCTACTGTAACTAATCACGATTTCCTAAAAGTATTACAAATGTCTAAACCACAGCAAACGGTTTGCTGTCACACCTGATGCAATAGGCACAGTAGCAAAATATTAGTAATAAATAACAATAATCAAGCTTTTTAGTCGACATTAACCGGCCAATGTTTTAATACAGAAAATTTATTGCGAAAAATATTACCTCAGCCAGGATTTGAGCCTGGACCTCCCTACTCTTTAGGCGGGCGTCTCAACAATTCGACCACTGAGGCATAGCTGAGGTAATACTTTTCGCAATAAATTTTCTGTATTAAAACATTGGCCGGTTAATGTCGACTAAAAAGCTTGATTATTCGAATATTAGCTATCACAACTAAATATTAACTGTCCATATTTTACAATTGGAACCTCACGATAGCTACATTTTTTTCCCGTGAACATAATCCCTATATTCCAAGATTCCTACGTATTACGTTGACTGAAACTTTATTATTTGTGACCTTAAAATTTCTTAACCAATGTGGAAAAATTGTTAAACGACGCTAACCGGCAAATTCTAATTAAAGAGATTTGGTGCGAAAAATATTACCTCAGTCAGGGTTTGAACCTAGACGGGCGTCTCGCTAATATTTTTCGCAATGAATTTAATTAATTAGTTAGAATTACTTAAATTAATTAGTTAGAATTACTTAAATTAATTAGTTAGAATTACTTTAATTAATTAATTAGGATACGCCAGTCAGCGTCGTTTAACAATTTTTCTACATTGGTTAATCGTGTACTGGCGTCAAATAATCCTTTGCGTTACTTAAAGTCTCTTCTAAAAAAATTGCAAATTTCTTTATTAATATTCCTTCTCGTTTATTCAACAGCAGTTTCCTTCAGTTTATGACTCAAGATATCAGTTTCGCCGGAATGTGCGGAAATGGACGGGAATCCGCAGGTGCGTGTGCGGCGGCTGAGATAGCAAGTTCGCGAAGAGCGATACATGTGCGAAAAATTTCACAAGTGACGTACACCGGCACGTATAAGTCGGATGACGAACGACGGTTAGAATTACGTTGCGATTGCACGGGGTGCTCCGCATAGCGACGCGTCCGAGGTCATGACGCATTGTCATCTCGTTGAAAAGCACGCGGAAAGCCTGAAAATCCCGGGCAGACTTGGCAGGCATTGCGACAAACGATCTCGCCGGTCTTCTCTAGCGACTCGTTACAAAATAGAGAACGGAGCAGAAATAGCGAGCGGCATTAAAATTCGGCGACCCCCTTTTCGCACAGCTGGACAAACTTCGCGGTCATCAGGAATTTAATAATATTTAATTGATCTAGATCATGAAAATAGTCTTGTTATCACGTACCGTTTCAGCGCTGCGGATTGACATTTTTATACCGTGTACAGGGACGGACGGGATGGTTGCGACACCTTCTCTTAATGAGTTTAGGAACATGCATTTGTTAGATTCAGGGTTACGTTCCAAAATCTTCCCGGGAAAAAAAGCTCATTTTATATATGTCTCAATCGTGTAATATCTAATTATATCTCATGAGATCCAATTATAAAAGTCATCAGATTCTCTCATTGAGATCTAATTATGTTCTCTTAGGACATTTAATTGTAGAGTTAGTTAGATCTCAATGGATATAGTAACATTGAATAGTGAATAAGAGTGTCAAATCTGTGAAGGCTTTAGAATTGAATATAATTAGATTTTACATAATGAGACATTTCCATTTTTTCCCCCGGATTCTTCCCCGAGGACTATTTCACTCGATGGCCATTCCTCGTGGAAAATGTTTCGGAATATAAAAACCTGAATCTAAATGCGCGTTCCTAAACTCGTTAAAAATTAAGTGCTGCAACCACTCTGTCCATCGCTGTCCACGTAAATATTACGCGACAATTCACATTTATATAGCATTAATTCGTAACACATTAAGAAAGAATTTCGATTTAACGATTGATAAGTTGGTAATATATATTTTTTTTAATTAAAATCGCGAGCTTTGAAATGCTCGGCGAGTCAAAGGCAGAAACGTTGATGCGCGCAACTTTGCGAATGATACAGGAACGCGGCTGTCTGTAGCATGAGTGGAGTAAAGTTATGATAATTCTCCGATAAAGGATATACGATATGCATTCGCTGTGAAACCGCATCCGCGGTAGCATCAGCTGATCGGAAATGCTGCCACTTCAGCTCGTTAGACATTACCGATTTCTCGCAAGGTTATTACTTGCTGCGCTTACTAATGTATTTATATTATGTATAGCATCGCGCCAAAAAAAATGCGTAATACTATAAATATTAATGTAAAAGCTCATGCATACATTCAAATGCAAAAAAAAAGTGCGAATAAAAATTAACCTATTTATATATTAATTCATCCCAGGGAGACATTAAAATTTTTTAAAAGTTCCGAACGGTAACTGTTTATGCGAATACGAGGCATTATGTATATTAGATTATTCGCAGTTATTTATGACTCGATCGCGGAAAAGTAATAAATCTCTTTTTCTATGCACCGCGATTGGTGGGTTCGTTACGCACGTCGGCGGGACTGTTCATTGCGATAATCGAGTGTGCGTTTCCACTGGGTCGTGCACTTCCGCCGCTGACGTGCGAGTTGGCGATCAATCGCGTCGCAAGAAAGCGCGAGGATGCACGCGAGAAAGTCAAGCACGTGCTACTGACATACAGGCTCGTCCAAAATATATTCTATCGATTTTGCGGAACGAATCGAGTCAACCTGCGGATTAATTTAAGAGATCTGCTACTCGAAAAATTCCCCCTCCGTTTGAACATGATATAAGAGTAAGAAGAAGGACGCGCTAATGTGCGAGCGATGTTGAAACAAAAATCCAACTCGTAAATGCAGTCGAATCTAAAATGGAAAAGTTTGAAATTAAATAGTCGATAGCTGTCTTATAATTATGAGTTTGTCAGAAAACACACGTGCATGCTAGAATTGCAGGCTCGCTAATCTGGCTGCAAAATCGCCTACAAATATTTCAACGTGCAACTTATAGACGACAGTCTCCTATTATGAGACGGACTCTTAATATGAGATAGCGGAGTTTCTGCTAAATTAATAGGCATCGTCCGTTGGTTCCGTCGTAAATTTATTGCCCTCGGAGTAAACTTTGTTCACAACGTCAGTGTTTTCTTGACCACATCTGGGGTTTTTAGTAATACAGAAAATTTATTGCGAAAAGTATAACCTCAGACAGGGTTTGAACCTGGATCTCCCTACGCTCTAAGCAGGCGTCTCGCCAATTCGACCACTGAGGCATGCCCTGGCTGAGGCAATATTTTTCGCAATAAATTTGCTGTATTATTAAAAATGCCAGATACGGTCAAGGAAACACCGACGTTGTTAATTACTGCCGGCGACATTGAAGTGTATTCTTATTAGTTAAAATTTGTTTGGTGGAAAGTTCATTGTTAGATCGTCGCGAGAAAAAGTTTTGCGATTGGATGTTAGAACCTTGTCCCACAATAGGGGACTTTCCTCCGCTTGTGTAAGGGAAACGTTACATCGCGTAAGTTCGCATATTTTCGAGAGCAGTTTTGAGCCACTCGGTAGGAGATTCGCAATACACGAGGACTATTTGCGAGTACTAGCAGCACTCGGGCCAAAAATAGACCAAGCTATAGGTTTTCAACCCTTGCGGCACGTCATCTTTGGCAAGACGGTGATTACCAGCCTCTTCCCCGTCTTCCCTTCCGATAATAAAAATATCGCAACAGCGTGTTTCGACTCGGTTCAGAAATAATAAGAATACGAGCTGAGCTTTGCCAAGAGAGGCAAAAGTTCGGTCGGTTCGATCGAAACGCATCCTGACAAGTCGAGTCACAACTTCTTTGCCTCAACTATTGATATTTCTTATCAATATGTATTTCTAAGTCGTAAGTCGTAAAAAACGCAAACTTTGTCGATTATAGGAATTTACGAGCGTCCAAAGATCGGCGAAACGAATGTTAACGGCCGTGTTAAAAGGCGCGAGCTTTTCGTTCGCGATTTCCACGACAACCTGCGGGAGAAACTGTGCCCGAAATTGATATATCGTTTTCTTACACATTGGCATGTTACAAAGAAAATTAAAACAAGAAAGGTCGAGAAACAATATTCGTGTGTCTCAATAGTTAGTTTCTATTTTTAAGCCACACGCAAATGCTTATCTTCGATATTTTTATGCGATCCGCAGATCGCATAAGACTTCTCGTGATGTTTATGTGCAATTAGTGATATTAAGCATTTTTGAATAAAAATCTGATCTTTGTAGCATTTCTTAGAGATTATAGTGTTATGAAGGCTAGCATTTTTGTAACATAATCATTTGCGACGTTCGCGACGTAAACAGGTCGACTGGGAGAGTCACGTAAATTATGATTTTTATCTAAATATTATGAAACAATTGCTTGTCTACGAGACGGTGGGGAGATCCGGATTTTAGGAAACAAGAAGTGCTTTCCATAAATTACTTATTTCCCTCGATTATTTCCCGACGGTAATCTTGTAATTTTTCCCAAGTGTCGTCGTCTCTCGCTCGGTTCGTTCGCGCATGAATTTACATTATCAATAATCTCACAATTTAGACCTGTTGCAATGCGGAGAGACTTGATAATCACATCCGTCGTTCTCAGAAAGAAATTTGCCATCAATTTACTGAGTCACAAGCCGACAATGTAATTTATACTTTATGTAATAAAATTATGCAACTCTTGAGATTATTTCTCCTTCGCATAATCAGGTTATCTCTAAAAATTATACATATATCGATGCTGATAATTTTAAAATTAACTACTCCGATACGCTATCAAGTCGTCTCCTCTCTTTCAAGCAACACGTTTCTTAAACGTCTTCGCTGTCATTCCGCGAGCTTTTCACTATATTTTTCCAACAAAATCCCATCTAGAATGCAGATAACAAAATAAAACCACGGTGGTTCTTCGCGACCGATTGTTGGATGAACTCGCTAACAATCCTGTCAATATTCGTAAAATTTGTACTGAATACTCACCAAAGTATTCTGATATCCCAGTCCATATTCCTCGTTCTCTCTTCGAGAGGATGCCATTTTGACTCCTTATCTCGCGCGACAAGAGCGACCAATTCGAAAAATTGTGTTCAATCGCCGCCGTGGAAAACGGCTTCTAGGGAAAGCGACGAGATGGAAGGAGGAAAGGTAGGAAGAGGCGCAAAATAAGTCTAGCGTTTCCTCCGAAAAACCGCGCCCCCGTAGGGCGGAAATTCGAAGATGACGAAGGCTTGGTCCACGATCGGCCGTCCGTCCCAGGCGCTGGATCTTCCTCGTCTTCCTCCTCGTTCTTTCCCCTCGCGGCGACGGCAATTCATCGATGACACCCCTCACCTCGAACGCACGGCGATCAACGTCATAGGTCTCGCTCGGTCTTCCTTTCGTAAATTTCGGAGCTCCGATTTTTACCGGAGCCTCACGCGAGAGTGGCACGATTTAGTTGCTAAGTTGATGACGCGCGGTCGAACGTGCGGAGAACCGAACGAAAGGTCAGCGCGGAAAAAATCCCCAGTCAAAATAAAACTCCGGCGTAGCGAAAGGTCGAGTGTTATCCTCTAATATGAGAGCAATCGTCGATTATTGCTCCGGAATGGAGCTCGTAAAATGACGGAGTGAAAATTTTCGAGCCGCTCGCCCGCGCGCGTATCTTCACGTCGATAGCTTAGAATCGATACCGTCAGCTCCGCGAGTTGCTCCGAATTTATCGCGCCGATAAGACCGCGCTCCAGATATGACTGTGTCACTCGTAAATTATTCGTCGGGTTATTAAAAATCCACGAGCACTGCCCGCGCGGACACTTCGGAGATCGGCGATTCCGTGCACGCGCGATTTAAATCGCAGCGACGACGCGCTTTCGAGGGAAACGCGCGAAAAGCGCTGCCGCCGATCGCGTGGCCGTCGTCGGTGGCTTTCGCGAGCGCGAGCGAGAGATAAAGAAACGGCTGAAAATATCGTCCAGTCACTGCGCAAACACCGGCCCGCGCGACGCGACCAACTCGCGGCCGCGAAAAACCTGTCGTGCTGTCGTCCAACGAGATCGGACCCGCGCCTCCCGATCGTTGCGGCCCGAAACGTTATCGTGACACGCGAGGTGGACTTTCGAACTGGTAAATATTGACGCCGAGGACGTTTTGCAAGCCAAAAATGCTCGTCACGACAGTGGCACGCGAATAACGCAACTCCGGAGCGCTGTCGTCCCGTCGGTAGAGCCGAGCGGCTCCGCGCGGTCACTTCCAAAGTGCCTCGCGAAGTTCTACGGAGACCACGATCTCAAGGCGTAGACGCACTTTTTAAACAGACGCGTCCGCGTAAATCGCACTGATAACAAGCTGCCCAAGGAACGACACCCGGGTGGCAGACGCTCCGTTCGAACGACGTCGCGTCGTCGAAATTTCCGCTCGGTCGAAGAACGCGCGAGAGAGGATGAGGATTATCTTCCGATACGTCACCTGGACGGCTCCGGGCCGCCCGTACGCGGGGACGACAGTGCCAACCGGTCCCGCGTGCGCGGTTTATCCCGCGGTGTGCGCGACTTTTCAGTCAAGGATCGCCGATCGTCGCCGCGAAATCGCTCGTGGACGGCGGGACGCGGCTGCGGCGCGCGCTTCGCGAGCGCCTCTGACTGCCCGGCTGGACGGTCGTGAGCCGACTGATAGGTGTATGAATGAAGCGGCCGAGATTTCAGTCACTCTCCGCGTTTGTAGGAAATTCAAAATCGGCGGCGGTGGGCGTCGCTGCTACCCGCGATCGATTCCTCCCCGGATTCGCGCGGCTCTCGCCGACGTGAAATCCGCGCGAGGTTGCCTCGAGCGAGGGGGGGAACCGCTGAGGGCATTGTGCTGTACAGATTTGCGGCGTTACTGGGCATTTTTTGGGGGCATTAGGCCTTGCTGGGGCATCATAAAGATAAGATAAGATAAGATAAAATAATTAATGAGCATTTCTTCAATGTCACCAGCGATAATTGACAACGTCGGCGCTTTCCTGACCATATCCGGCAGTTTTAATAATACATAAAATTTATTGCGAAAAATATTACCCCAGCCAGGGTTTGGAACCTGGACTGCCCTACTTCTTCCCTACTTCTTCCCCACAGTGGTTACATGTAACACGCCTCAGTGGTCGAACTGGTGAGACGTCCGCCTAGAGTGTAGGCAAGTCCAGGTTCAAACCCTGGCTGAGGTAACGTGTTTCGCGATAAACCTTCTGTGTTACTAAAAACGCCAGATATGGTCAAGGAAACTGACGAGGATAAAATAAGATAAAACGAGTCTGGGCATTAGTGGGCATTGGTGTACAAGATTTTGGTCAGCGGTTCCCCCCTTGGGTCTGGGCAGAATGGCTGTCCTGTATTCTTACATCATAAGACAGTTATTGTGCGTTAGGTCCGGTCTGCAATGAGTGTTAGTCGTTAGTCAGAAGTCAGAACTATATGTCGGTTCTTTTTCTTCCACCCGGAAAGGAAAAGGAGCAACACATAGTTCCGACCTATTAACTAACAACTCACTGTAGACCAGGCCTTTACCTTAAGGCAAATATTTAAAACGTAATGCAGAGTACAAGACAGCCACTCTGCTCGGGTCCTAACAGGTCGTCGACGCGCTCTCGCCTTTCGCCGTTACGGGGAGCGCGGCGCGAACATGTGGGAATATCGCGCGACTTTCGTTCTATCGACGTGGCATCGCGCGCGATTCGAAAAATCCATTACCGTCGGTTCTACCTGTCAATATTTTCTCGCGTTGGAAACGGTAATTTTGAGAAACTTAATTCTGCGACAGGACCACGCGAATCGCTTCGTTCCTCCGCGCCGCTGCCGATAACATTGCAGCCGAAGGAAATCCAGTTCCCGAGTACGGTATCGCAAGTAGCTACGGCCTCGTATTGTCGAACGTTTCTTCAATTGGCGCGACGACTGATAATAATGTCAGCGAAAGACTTAATCGAGCCGCGCGACGATAAAAGTGAGCGTCGCTCCGTACCGAGACTTGATAGCGGGGAAAAACGCGGGGGCTGACATTTCCTCGTGGACGTCCGATTACAGCGGCGAAAGGCTCGATTCTATCGAACGCGATAATTTTCAACGAGTTTAACGAGTCAGGTGGGCGCGACGACCTTCCACTTGGCATCGTTTCGCTCGCACGCGACCACGTTTTTACGCGCGAGATCAGAGCGATCGACCTTGACCGTCGCCGATTCGCGAATGTATGTCGATCGACAGGAAAACGGTACTAATTGGCCATCGGAGAAACGATAATCTCATCTTCCGCGTGACGCCTCGGATCGGACGATCGAAGAGATAAACGGCGAGAGCATATCGACGCCTGATAGCGATCGATGCTTCCTTTGTTATCAAATAACGCTCGTTGCTGTCGAATTCTTTCCGTACCAAACTGCCCTTAAAATCTCCGCATGAAATATCTAACTACTCAAGCTAACGACGCTTCGACTTGCCCAATCACCAAGTTTTCTTATTCTAAAGCGACGGCAAATACGTTATTGGCAGTCGCAGAAAAAATCCGCTTGAAAATGAAATATTCAAGCTAATGACGCTTCAACTTACCCAACTACTAATGTTTCTTATTCTAAAGTGACGGCAAATGTGCGTTATTGCTACACGTTACGTTGCAATATGTAGCAGGTTCTGAATAATGTATACCGCGCTAGCGAAAATAGTAGAGCGCATCTTCGTATTCATGCAAACCGTGCTGCTTTGCGACCCGTTCGTTAAAAGGTTTCCCCCCGTTGCTCTACCTGTGTCGCGCAATTTTTTTTTTCATTTTACGACGCAATTAACGTTGCGTTCGATTAAGCGAGCCTCCCTCCGCGAGGACGACCCTGAATCTTGGAAAGCGCACGTCGGCGACTCTCGACCGAACAAAATCGACGTGGGCTCGAGCCGCGGGACGGAAGAGCGTCAGGCGGCATAAATATTCATGAGCGACCGACCGTTTCTAGGCGCGTAATCAACGTAGAATCCGACGGGGGTTTACTGCGTCCGCGCGTGGATGCGGTAAAGAAGAAAAAAAATACGCGGTTTGCGTCTTCTAGCGCGGCGGCCCGATTTTTTACGACGCCGAGAAACGAGAGGTGACTCACGCGACATTCCTGATGAATCCAATACAATTTGACGTGGCGGCGAGGGAAATCGCGCGTCAATTGCGCAGGGCTGTAATTGCTTCGCAAAAAAGAAATTGCAATTTCGCTCGGCCCACCGTCGATTACGGCGCAGGCGCGACGGGACGGGCGGCGGGAGATTGGATGAGAGAATCGTTGATGGACTCCGTCGGGAAGAGTTGTACAAACATTATATATTATGTATAATTTATAATATAAGCGTTGCGCTGTAACAAGATTAACGTCGTAAGAATACCCCAGTGTTCATTTTGCTTCTTTAAAAAAAAAACAAGAGAGGAAGGCCACCCGTATTAATACTGGTTGTTAGTCTAATAATCGTGTGCGCTTCGATGCAACAATAAGTCTCAAAAAATATGTTCTCTTTGTTCCCAATTCGTGTGTGCGGACGACGTGTGCGCAGGCATTCACGTTCACGCTTCGTCCGGCTCTTTTGCGGTCCCCCGTGTGTACGTACTTCACCAAAAAATATATATATATATATATTTATATAACTTATCCTAAGTGAGAGGATGGTCGATCGGTACGGACACCGCGCGTCTCTTGCCTTTGGTACAACGCTATCATTTCGGAGAATTATCGGAGCTGTCCGAGGACGAACTTGGCACAACCGAGGCTGTCACAGAAAAGAAACAAGAAGAGAAAACCAGTGTAGCCATTGCAGGGCCCCATACAGCACAGATGGTTGCAGTTACGTTGCAGAAACGTTGCAATCTTGCAGAGACATTGCGGGGATATAAAATTGCAAACTTTCGATAGCAATATTGCAGCAATGTTTCAAAAATAATGAAGACACTATATTTTCTAAATTAGTATGGCTCGTAAGTGTTAATCACAAATTTCAAAGAATTTAAAGGACTCTGAGCCGTGACCGGGCGGTAGCGTCTAAATATTTTATTCTAATTATATTTTCTATTTAAAAAGTTTTTCTAATTACGAGAATTTTATAATGCTATTTCCGTTGATACCAATAATGCGCGAATTATTGAGTACTTGATCAGTGCGGTGTCGCTCGCAATCTCCATCTATTGCGAAGCGACACAATCTCCTTAGTCTGTTTAAAAATATCTTCGTGGCATCTCTCTTTCTTTAACACTCTCGATTTTAGTTTAGGATTATAATGACTATCCTCGCAACACCGCTAAATACACGTGATTCTATGCACACGACTAACACAGTTATAATCGCTTGAAAAGGGCCAAAACCCATGGTCGAAACGTAGCGATACCAAACCATTAAAATTGCCAGATATGGTCAACCAAATTAGATGTTTATAATCCCCTTAGGTTGCTTCGCAATAGCTTGCTGTGTATTGAAAAAGGCCTGGATGCATATGTAATTAGCAAATTCTCTGCTTATGCACAACGACAAATTGTTCCAAAAATATTGCGCCGCAACATTGCTATAACGTTGCACTGCAATCTCTCCGAGGGCGGACATTTCAACGTTGCTGCAATCCTCCAGAAACGTCGCTGCAATATTGCAATCTTGCAATGTAACATTTCTGCAATCTTCCTGCAATCTTTCTGTGCTGTGTCGGGCGTTAACGTTCAGACTTGACCAGGTAGTCGCGTCCACTCACCAATGATGATGATTAAGATAACGACGCATATGATGCCGAGGATCAGCATCATCTTGAGATTCTTCCACCAGTACTTCCGCTTCAGCTTGCCGGCGTGCTGCTCGAACTGCGTCGCGCCCTGCTGCAGGGCGTCCGCGCGGTTCTCCAGCTCCGACAGCTTCTGGTCCCGCTCCAGCACCTTCTCCACGTTGACCTTCATTATGCCCACGACCTCCTCCACGGTGGCCTGCGTCTGCTGCAGCTTCTTGCTGGCGCCCGCCTGCTGGGCGTTGTGCGGCCCGCCCGCTTCCCCGCCTGCGCCGCCACCCTCCATAATCCTGGAACGACAAAAGGGCTCTCTACGACTAACCTGTCTCGCACACCGTCTCTCGCCTCGTCGATTCACGAGCGTCCGCGCGCGCGCGCGCGACCTCGGACCGTGGTGAAGCGTAAAGCGACGCGGGCGGAAACGCGAGTCCCGGTGAGACGCGGATTCAACAGGTACACGCCCATAACCTCCAAAGTCACGCATATGTTCCCGAACGAGCTCGAAACCGCGCGGCGACCCACGGAATATTCATCAATCCGTTCTCGTTAATAAATGAGCGAGGTCCACGTGCGCGCGCGGGATCGAAGTTAAAATGCGTGGAGATACGTGGGAGATGACAAAAGCGTTGTCGGCACGTCCGGAACGGACGGCGTTTACAATTGATCTCGGCGCCGCGGTGACATCGTACAATCGCTTACTCACCTATAAAAGTATCGAACGCACGAGCGAGACGAAGCCGACTTATTGAATCCTGCGAGGCGCAACGATATCCCGCAAATCGCTCGCGATAATTCGCCAACGAATTACAATAACAGTGGATGACACGAGTCGAAGATGGCGATAATCATGACGTCACGGATATTGTAGCTAGGCGCTCGCCGAAGAGGAGGGGGCGGGCGGGCGAGAACGCGCACCGATGACTCGATCGCGGATCGCTTTCCTCGATTTTTCTGCAACGCGCGCGAACAATAGAAACTTATTAATCTGCGCCGACGAGCCCCCGCGAACCGCCCCGCGTGCTCTTTGACAGTTTATCAAAACAGCGCCCGTTCGCGCCATCTGAAGGCGGCGATCGGATTTACCGCGCCGGTAAAAGCGGTAGTCCGCTGAATTCAAAAACACGGCGGCAACGCGACGTAATGTAAGGCCTGTTCTTTATTACTGGCACTAACTAGTGCAATAAGTTAAAATGAAACAAATAGATTACCTCTCATTCCAACTCATTGCACCAGTGTGCACTAATTCAGGAGTTCAGCAATAAAGAACAGATCCATAGAGCCAAAGGCTGATGGCAGAGAACAATCCGTAAACGCTTAAGACTGTCTCAGTCGTAGACGTAGGGCAAGGCAGAGAGAAACGTAAGTCGTAAAAGGCTATTGTATACGACTTACGCTTCTCTCTGCCTTGCCCTACGTCTACGACTGAGACAGTCTTAAGCGTTTACGGATTGTTCTCTGCCATCAGCCAAAGTCCCCTATCAGTTGCTTCCCTTTTACATGAAAACTCAGATAAATCTCACTTGTGACGTCATAACCCAGTTGAATGTTCCTTTTGATTCTTGAGATTCAACCAGATTTAACTGAGTTTTTGCACACGACCAAGACCGTGTGCTTTAGTGAGTTTAATGGACTCACATTAATGACGTCATATCTGAGGATAAAATACTCGCATAACTGAGTGACTTAGTATAACTTGAGTGTAAAAGAAAAGCAGCTGGTATCAGATAGGCTCGTGATTGAGATGAGCGGGGGTTTTTGTGTTAAATTGATGGGCGTCGTCAGGGCGTCAATTCTCTATCTTACGACACAAGGTGTCCCGGGAGGAAAGGTCAATATTCTGGGGGGTGACAGTATCGGCCATTTTAGGCAAAAATGTTCATATGAATATGCAGGGTTGGCAAGTATAAACCAGTTACATGTAACGAAGTTACTACAGTTACAGTTACTTTTTTCGGTAACTCGAACTTAACTTCGTTACTTTCTCTTCTCAGTTACATCTTTTCGATAACTAGTAACTAATTTGTAGTGACTTTATATATTTTTTAAACCTCCACAGATCGCGCTAGGTCTTGGATTTTGTACGTAAACGAATTTATCGACACTCAATAGTTCAAACGCAGATTTTTATTTTCATTGTAAGAAAGTAACGATTCGTCACTTTTTGAGTAACTGTAACTAGCGTTACTTTTCGGAATTGGTAACTGGTATTATAACTGTAACCAGTTACATTTCTAGCGAAAAACCTGGAACTGTAATTAGATACTTTTATAAAGTAACTTTCCCAATCCTGTGAATATGAAATACTATCGCCTCCCAGAATATTGACCTTTCCTCCTGGAACACCCTGTGCAGTGAAAATGAGCGGCCTTACAGGCCCGAACACGCGAAGAAACTTGAGCGGGAAAATGGCCAACGACTGCCGGATATGTAAGCAGCCATTTGGAAACTTAAGCTGGAAATGCCGACTGGTTGAAATTCTTAAAGTTTTAAGTTCTTCGCGTGTTCGGGCCTTATCTCTTTCTAAGGGGACAGTTAGAGTACTCACTTTTGGCATTTTCGCTACAGAATAATTGACCCCCCGTTGATTCCACCATGAATTCATTGTCCTTGGGGTGAAATCTGTGGAAAATTCATTGTTAGATGAATTCATTGCGTAATCGTAGCGAAAAGCCCGTGTCAGACCAGGGATTGAAATATTGATCAATCCCTGACCAATCGGAGTAAAGTTTATTAATATCAAATTTAATGAATTCTCTGATTGGTCCAATTTCAATCTAATCTCGGCCTCAATCCGTAAGTCTGATACGGGCTTGAAGAAGATTTGTGATCGAATTTGGGTGTTGAAAACCTGCTATCTCATATTATACGATAATATACGAACGAAAAATGGAACAATTTAATCGCACGCGTTGTATTTATTACGATTGATTGGATTAAATTAATTGTGACGGTACGGCGGGCGATCAGTCATTGAAATAAAAAATTTATATGAATATTCAATGCGCACTCGCTGTATCTCGTATCACACAAAAAAGACACGTTTCAATATATATTTAAAGTATACAGTAAAATTAAATTTCAAGTGCGCTTCTCTCTCTTCTAGATTCAATAATATATGTTCGAAATACTTTTCCTCGAGAGATAAAAATTTAGAATCGAACGGACTTAAACCACGTAGGTACGAATGAACCAAGCACCATCCAAGCAAGTTTATTCGCGTTTGTTCACGCCAGGGTTGGACGTTTACGCATGAAACGTAAAATCTGTATCTACATATATGCAATGCAAATTATGCTTAGCGTCACGTTAACAATTAGTAATGTATGAGTCATCGAACATTCATGTTTTGTCGGATGTGTATATCAGAAATTTATGTTTTGCTTGCAAGTTTATCTTTAGTTAGCATTATTTAGTTCGGACACAATGTTTAGCATGCCATGACAAATTTACAGGCCGAATCATATTGTGATATTACCGTGCATTTTTCACATCACCGTATTGAATTGTAATAAATAAATAAATAAATTATAACTCGAGCGATCGTGAAATTTACGGCATGACCCTTGTTTGCTCGCGCCTTGGCCAAAAGTGTTGGCCACCCCTTTAATTTTTGAAGAAAAGATAAAACACAAATCGCACAAATAGTATGTGCGATACACTATAAATCGTTCTAAAAAAAACTGAAAGTTATCAGTTGCTTATTGTTTATTTAACCCGAGTGCAAAATAATTTAAACTTATTGAGGTTTCCACACGGGTGGCACAGAGTTCTGGCCAAGGGTGTGAATCCACGCGCACAAACGAAGGAATATTAATTAAAAAAGCATAGACATTAATAAGCCAAGTTTCTAATAATAGTAATAACTTAGTAATAAGTTGGACATGATCTCGTTACGAAGAGCCGTGTGATAAATCATGAGAAATAAAACGCGAGATACAAATCGGGCAGCTAATCGGGACGAGAGGATCAGAAAAAGGGGATACGATATTTCGCGACAACTTTGTGGGGAAAAAGCCCCGGAATTTCACGGATCGGCGAGGGTCGGAAATGGGACTCGGTCGAGGCTCGACCGCGGGAAGAGCAACGCCTGCGAGAAGGGTGACCGCGAAAAGGTGACGACGCGAAACGGCCGTCTCTCGTCGAAGAAGCTGTCGCGGAAACGCAATGGCCACTTACCGCTACGAGCTGCCATAATCGGGCGTACGGGCGACAACGCGGAAGCGTCTCCGACGCCGATCGGCTCCGTTCACCATGTAACCCCGACGTGACTCGCGGCGCATATCGCGACGACGGCATAAATAAAACATTCTGCGGGATGCCCGTATACGTGCGCGTATTCGCACCGCGTCGCTCGCAGGAACGTACGCGAGGCTCCGACCAGCCTCAGAGCAAGGAGCGCCGAGAGTCCAGTCGCTCGTCTTTCAGAGAGCAACGTATTCGAGACTGCGAATACACCGCGCGATTCATTCGTCTAGCGCACAAATCATTCGCGCGTACAAAACGTACGATCGAAAATTCTGTCTCGCACGAGTGTCAATCCGCGCGATCCCAATGCACTCGAGCGCGTTAGGGTAGGCGGACAATTTCCTCTACGGGCTTCCTTCCCCGAACACTGCGAATCGCTTCTCGGATTAGAATCGTTAACGCGTGGACGAGGTATTTAAATCCACCCTGCCGGGCAGAGGCAAGAATGTCAACCGCGACGGAGCAATTCCGGGCCGTTCGCCGAGCGAAACGGGGTCGAGGGAACGCGCGTGGCACACGGCGCTCGCGGAAACGTTCCTGGCGGCCGTGCAGGGTGTGTTCGCGCATGGGGGTTGCGAGGCGTCGCGACCGAACCGTTTATCGACCAGAGAGTCAGGCCCGCACGTGCGCAATCGTCGCGGGGTTGGCGCGTCGTCCGTCGACCCTGCCGCCTCGAGAGATCGACTCTCGACCGCGTCCGCGGCGCC
>NW_011966992.1:23069-28726 GCF_000949405.1 Vollenhovia emeryi | reverse complement strand
CCGTCGGCGACGTGCGTCCGGGGCGAAAATCTAAGTTCGAGGCTGGACCATCGAGATATATCGCTCGGTCGCACGCGTGCGCGCCCGCGCCGACGTTATCGCACGGCGGCGTGCCGCCGAGGAAATTTTATCAATACCGCGGCGGCCATCTAGTCCCGCTGGCAGTCGCTCGCGAAAAGTTCCGCGCCGAGCTCCGAACGTCCGACCGGGGGGTGCGAGCCGAGCGAGAGCCGATCGACAAATCGACGAGGATTGGCGGAATAGGAGGGGCCCGAGGCGATCGACTACGAGCACCATGTGAGTACGCGCGATACAATGCTCTGGGGCCGCCGAGCGGCCGCGAGGAGATCGCGAGCTCTGATCCCCCCCCGACAAGCCCGAGGGTCCTTCGCGCGAGAGGTCCGCGAGAGGACGAGGCGCCTTGGCCGTCCCCGATCTGAGGGGGGTGTCGATCGTGAACACGCTCAGCGATCCACACGGAAACAGCGAGCGAGCCTCTCTCGGTCAGGCGGTTTCGATCAACGAGGACACCCCGAGAGGACGACGTTGATGTCGTGTGAGACGAAAACGGAACACCTAGTCGGGGCGACGCGTATCGTAGCTTCGCGTTGGACTCGGAATCGACTCGCGGTGCACCGGAGTGCGTAATTTCCGGATGCGCTTCCCGCTGGAATCCGTACCCGTCGACGGAGGCCCCGCGATCGCCGGGGGACACCGAGCGCGCGAGGTGTCGCGGGGTCCGAAATCGGGACGATATAGGGTACCGGGGGCCCTTGTACGGCGACACAAATGGCGATTGTCTCGCGGTGCTGCATCGCGAGTGAATCCCGTGGCCATTTCGCAAGTCGACGCCGTCTGACGTCGAACGGCCGTGTCTCTTTAAGCGAGCCTCTACACAAGACCGTGACGCATAAGTAGATCAATGAGCGATTAGAGCAGAACGGTGGTGACTTATACTCCGCGCTCGGCCGCGATTCGCCGACCGCGGTGAGCGAGTTCGGCGAGGAGGTGCGGCGATCGATGAATTTTGCGGGTATGAATGCGCAAAACCGCGTGAGGATCGCGTAAGGAGCCCCGCGGCGTGCGAGGGCGAGGAGGGCGAGAATCGCCGTCGCCGCGGCGCGTTAGTAAGATGCGTTTTAAGACGCAATTGCCGTGGCTTGTCGCCGCCAATCGATCCTCCTCGCGCGACCCGTCCGTCCGCGGCACACGGCAGAATTTCCGATAGAGTGCAACGGAGGCCTCGGAGAGGCCTCTCCCCGCCCCGCGCCCCCTGCCGTTACCCCGGCACTTTCTTCTCGCTTTCGTGAGGGATTAATCGCGAACGCGGCCCTTCGTACCCGCCGAGGGATGCGTGCACCGTGATGCATCGACCCCATTCGACGCGAATCTTTCCTCCGGAGGGTAGAGCGAGTCGATCGCGCGGGAGAAATATTGACGAAACGGGGCACGTCGCGTCAGACAATTCTCCCCCCACTCTCTCTCTCTCTCTATCGGTTGAGCCTGATCTACAACGTGCTCTTTGCGTCTGGAAACATTCCGTTCTATAGCCGATACCGAGTCGAAACTTTGGCCCTATGTTGAACCCTTAATTCTACACTCACCCGCAAAAAAAAATGGGCCACCACATTTTAGCCCAATTTTTCAACATTTTTCAATAGCGATAACTCGGCGAAAAATCATCGTAGAAAAATGATTAAAAAAGCATTTTGAAGCTTGAAGTTTCAACTTTGAAATGCTGTCAACAATTCTTTAAAATTCGTTTATCTTCCTTGTTCTATGCTTCAAAAAAGAACACATTGTTTTTTTTCTTAGAATTACGTATTTTTGACGCTCTGTGGCTGGATAAAAAAATTTGTCTCGAAAATATCATCTCAAATTTCATAAACTACAACTCTTTGCCTACAAAACGCTTTTTTAAAAATTGTCCTACGATGTTTTTTGACCGAGATATACGATTTTGAAGCTAAACCTGTACTTTTTAGAAATGTTGTAGATACTCGGCGAAAACTCATCGTAGACAAATGATTAAAAAAGCATTTTGAAGCTTGACGTTTCAACTTTAACATGCTCTAGATGTCCTTTTAAAATTCCTTTATTTTCCTTGTTCGCTGCTATAAAAAAAGAACACACTGTTTTTTCCTTAAAATTACGTATTTTTGATGCTCTGTAGTTGGGTAAAAAAATTTCTCTCGACAATATCATCTCAAATTCCATAAACTACAACTTCTTGGCTACAAAACGCTTTTTTAATCATTTGTCTACGATGAGTTTTTGCTGACTATCGACAACATTTCTAAAAAGTACAGGTTTAGCTTCAAAATCGTATATCTCGGTCAAAAAACATCGTAGGACAATTTTTAAAAAAGCGTTTTGTAGGCAAAGAGTTGTAGTTTATGAAATTTGAAATATTTTCGAGACAAATTTTTTTATCCAGCCACAGAGCGTCAAAAATATGTAATTCTAAGAAAAAAACAATGTGTTCTTTTTTTAAGCATAGAACAAGGAAGATAAATGAATTTTAAAGAATTGTTGACAGCATTTCAAAGTTGAAACTTCAAACTTCAAAATGCTTTTTTAATCATTTGTCTACGATGATTTTTCGCCGAGTTATCGCTATTGAAAAATGTTGAAAAATTGGGCTAAAATGTGGTGGCCCATTTTTTTTGCGGGTGAGTATATTATACAGTAGGACCTAAGACAGTAAAAGAGGTCGACCTGCAAGTACAAAATTGACTCCTATTTTAAAACTGATAGTGTCGGAAATTTCTACTTTTGCCACATTAGCATTAAAATAGGTCCTTTTAAGTAAATTTTCACAATTAAAGATTCAAGGGAGGAGTAAAAAATATAACGTCATCAAAGTAGATTATTGCCATCTATGTAGGTGTAAATTATTTTTAAAAGTGTCAAAACAGTACCAAAATTTCCACTTGGGCCAAGTTGAAAATTTGGCCCTATGTTGAACATTTAATTCTGTTACATAGTAAGACCTAAGACAGTAAAAGAGGTCGAATTGCAAAATTGACTCCTACTTTAAAACTGATAGTGTCGGAAATTTCTACTTTTAGCATCAATTTACCATTAAAGTAAGTCCTTTTGAGTAGGAGCTAAAGTAAATTTTCACAATTAAAGATTCAAGGGAGGAGGAAAAAATATAATGTCAACAAAGTAGGTTATTGCTTATCTATGTAAGTGTATAGATCAGTTAAGTAGGTGTAAATTATCCTTAAAAGTGTCAAAATTTGGACCTTATGTTGAACTTCTAATTCTATTATACAGTAGGACCTAGGCAGTAAAAGAGGTCGAACTGCAAGTACAAAATTGACTCCTACTTTAAAACCGATAGTGTCGGAAATTTCTACTTTTGTCAATTTAGCATTAAAGTAGGTCCTTTTAAGGATCTAAAGTAAACTTTTACAATTAAAGATTCAAGGGAGGAGGAAAAAATATAATGTCATCAAAGTAGGTTATTGCTGGTCTATGTAGTATCCATAGATCAGCTAAGTAGGTGTAAATTATCCTTAAAAGTGTCAAATAATACCAAAATTTCCACTCGGTTAAGTGTGCATGAAAAAAAAAGATGCAAGTTGATAATTGTGCAATCGTACAGTGTCGATAAACTTTTTAATCGTGTTGATTCACTCACACAAGGCAGATATGTTTCTAGTCGCAAGAGACACATTGTAGACTTGAAATTACTCGCTGTTTTGCAGAATCGTTGTTGACTCGTGCGTCAATCGTTACGGGGTGTCTTCGTGTCGAATTAACGTCTCGCGGCCCACGTCTTGACGGACTCGTTTGTTTATTTATTCGTTAGCAGCAGAATTTAGAGGAAACTACACGAGCGCGGTAATCGGATCGCGACGCGGTCGCGCAACAAACGTTAATTAACTTCGCCTTTGAACGCACTATTATTGTTTTCCATTCAGCTTTTCTCGCGATAACCTTTCGCATCCGGTTTCCATCCGTCCGGCTCGATGATATTGCATTATATTCATTCGGCTAGCCGGGGCGATAAGGCGATAAGGCGCGTATGTATAAGCAGCGCGTCGTTATCTGCCCGAATATTTCGCGATCTTGGACAATCTCTGGACGGAGGGGCGATTCGAGCGAGACGGTTCAAGCGTCGTTCACCATCGCGACGCCTTACGCGCCGCTGGCAAGTAACCCGCGGAGCTCGATCTTCCCGAAGGGCACGCGATAATTTCGGGCCGCGACGCCAATCGCGGGAGAGATTAGAAAGCGATATCGAGCACGTTATCGAGCTCCTTCCCCGCGTTCGGCAAATATTTCGCTTCTTTGTTTACGGACAATCGCGATAAGAGTAGCCGCGATCGCGATTAGTTTGAGCGCGCGCGCGCTTTGTTCCTTGCGCACTTTGCGCGCTCGCCGTGATCGCCTAATTGCGATCATACACGTACACACACACACACACTCGCACACTCACACACGTGTAGTCGGGATCAATCGCGCGAAATGCGGCGGTACTGCTACTACATGTCGGCTCGCAGTTTCTATATTTAGATAATCAATGATGAGCACATTTACGGCAATGTTCTACGGAGCTTTGCTAGACGGGAAGGTGCGCGCTCGCACGTAACTTACGCACTGCGACCCGGGTGGCGAACGATGAACCGTTCGCCGGATTGTTCGTGCGTTCGGTCAAAGACGACGAAATCCTCGGGACGGCGGCGGCGGACCGCGATATTACCGGCTGCAATTCGGCCCTTGAGAGCTCCGGAAGTTTCATGGAATTGCCGCTTTCTCTTAACACGGTTCTTGAATTATCGGAAAACTGCCGGCGGCGCGAAAATTTTCAGTAGAAAATTCATGCCCCGCGTAAATTCGGCAACTTTTAGAATTTAACGGTCCTGCATATCGGTTTGTTGTACGCGATTTTTTCTTAAAATTTAGCCTGAAAAATCGTGGGACGATTGGGCATTTTGGAGAACCTTGCGAGTCTTTGGAAATTTTACATGATTTTCCGGGTAAATTTTGAGAGAAAGCTCTCTCTCTCTCTCCGTGTATTAATTCGATTTTGCGCGCCGTATTATTTATCACGTGCAAGTAATTTTGTCCTGAACTGGATTTTCAACTAACGTTAATTAATCACTACAAGTGAAAAGATAAGTGCAAAAGGCACCTTCGAGCGTATCACTGCCCAAAAGGAGAAGAAAAAGTCAGGATGATGTCAATTTCATGTCATATTGACCAAATTTATGTCAAATTTTGGTCAATATGGCATCAAATTGACCACAATTTGACATAAATTTCGTCAATATGACATCAAAGGAGAAGAAAAAGTCAGGATGATGTCATATTGGCCAAATTTTGGTCAATATGGCATCAAATTGACCGCAATTTGACATAAATTTCGTCAATATGACATCAAATTGACATCGTCCTGACTTGTTCTTCTCCTTGGGTGCTCCAGGCGGTGTGACGAAAATCCCATAAAGCTCACCGTTCAACGCGACTCGTACTAATCTAATAACGAGAATGAAGCAGCACCGCGATCGATACGTTAATCCCACACGGAGAGAATTTTCTCTTAAAATTTATCCTGAAAACCATGTGATCGTGGCGACAACACGGCATCTTAAGGGGATGCTGGAGTGATTCTGCACTTTCGCACCTCTTGCACTTAAAACTGT
>NW_011966992.1:11547-17067 GCF_000949405.1 Vollenhovia emeryi | reverse complement strand
GGCAACGGTGGGGCATCATCTAATAGCGAGAGGTGGAGCGGCGCGCCGAAAAAAGTTGTCAAAAAAGCTCGCCGCTCGCTGCGTGACAAGTTTTTTTCGGCCCGCCGCTCCACCTCTCGCTATTAAATGATGCCCCACCGTTGCCTGCCGAGTCCGGCCTGCCGCCTTCTACGCTCTTATTCGCTCAGACATTAAAATTAATTTCTCGATAACTATTGCGAATTTTGCAAAATGATATAGGACTTTTCTATTCAGTTTTCCCCGGTCTATCTACCATCTACGGGACATACGGGTATTAGGACACACCCTGTACAATTTTTGTCCAAGCGACGCTGTTGCGCACCCGCGGAAATTGGTACACTTGCAAAGGGCCGCGTTTGTTTAACGCACAATCGCATTGTGGTAGCGCGTGGGGCGCGACGTACATACAACACGCTAGTCGCCGATCTCTGCGAAATCGTGTCTTTTCCGCAGGGCAACGGAAGGCGGTTTAGCACCGGATGCGGCTGCAGGCGCCGGCACCGACGGCATCGTCGGTGGCCCGCGAACCCCACAGCAAATTGCCTCGCAGAAGCGGCTGCAGGCGACGCAAGCGCAAGTCGACGAGGTCGTCGACATCATGAAGACGAACGTCGAGAAGGTCCTCGAGCGCGATCAGAAGCTCTCCGAGCTCGACGATCGAGCAGGTGAGATCCATCTTCCGCGCAGCCCGAAAACCTGGCGTCGTCAAAATCGCCGTCAATTACTTTCCATCAGAGTCGAAAGCTCAAGCGACAGTTAATCTCATCAGTGAATTAGATTCCATTCTGCCAAATTACACGTCATTTACTTTGCAATTGTGTAAATCGCTCCGTGGCGAATTTGCGCGCGCGGCATTAACGCACACACGCCGATATATCCATTAATTATTATATACGTCGCTTCATTCTTCGTTGCTTCTACGTCAGGCACTTACTTATTCATGGCGGATATCATTTGTTGCGCGCCGCGAGATTAATTAATGCCTTGGAAGTGCGAAAATATATGCTGCCGCGTCCCCGCGTAACAGGACACGGCGCAAACTCTTAAGATAATAATTGCAGCGCGAATTATTGCATGCATCGCGACGCGACATCGCATTGTTATTCACGACCGTGCATCGCTGTACTGAATACAAGAGCTAAACGGAAAATATGATCGTGGGGAGAGACTACACCTTCCATTCATGGTATCGCGGCGGTAAAGCAGCCCGATCCTGCGCGTCTGACTACACGTTGATATCGATTACTGTGACACGCTCGAATCGATGCCACGTTACGTGGCCGGTGAACGTCGATCCCTTTCGCATTCCGCGTGTACATTTATCTGCGCAAATATATTCGCTCTAATAAATTACGTTATTTACGCCCCGAGTTTCTCGCAGAATTCTTTTTCCCTTCGAGCAAAATTATACGCTGTTCTTTTTTTTCTTTTTAATTATTTACATCGGAGGACGACTTTTACTCGAAGGATCCCTTTGCTTTCGAAGTTACATTTTTAAAGATGCCCGAGACAAATCCGATGGTATACCCGCGTAATTGGCTTTTGCAGATGCACTCCAGCAAGGAGCGTCACAGTTTGAACAGCAAGCAGGAAAATTGAAGAGAAAGTTTTGGCTACAGAATCTAAAGGTGAGCGTGAAAAATTTTACAAGTGAAACATCCACGGCGCTACCTCGCTATCTCAATAACGTACGTTTTGTCTCCCTTCGTTTAACAGATGATGATCATCATGGGTGTGATCGCACTCATCGTACTGGCCATTATTGTCGGTAAGTGTTCCACTGACGCACCAATGTTTAACAGCTGTCGACGCTGCCACTATAATTGTTTAAGTGTTCTGTGCCATCTCGTCGATGTATACATCTCGTCTCCCGATTTCGAGCGACTAATTCAGTGTCACTCCTCTTTCTGACGCACGTCCGTTTCAACGCGGTGGCAACCGACCGTTTAATTTCCAGTCAAAATCGCGGAAACCAACGTTCTCTCTCGCGTTCGCGTCCGGTAAAGATAAGTGTGAACTCTTGCCGCGGTTTGCATGAACTCCACTTTACTGTTTACGGCTTGGAAGACGTTGATCGTGTTACATCTGAATCAGTCGTTCCTGTCTAATGTCTCTTCTCTGTCGATCTATAACCCTTTGTGCTAAGGAAACGTCTACGTACAAACGATTGTGTTTGCACGATGCGAAAAACGACGCGATGTGACGAGCGAAATGCTGCCCGCGGATTTGCATAGCTTTCGAGAAATCCCCTCGCAGAGATCTCACGCGGCTTCTCGAAGAGATGTGCTTTGCCTGAAAATTATGTCGGCTACTCTGGGGAAAAAATGTCAGTTACAACCCATTTTGCGGCCCACAATTAGTAATCGAACTATTTAGATTGTTCGTAACTCTAATCTTTTACGAATTTTATCCCGCGTAACTAAAAATCACAATTAGCTGTTCTATTTATATCCAAGATATTAAAGTAATACTAATTTATATCCAAGATATTAAAGTAAGACTTTAATTAGTTCTGTCGATATTCAGTAACGCAAAGATAATTTTCGCTTAAGTGGCAATAACCGAAATGTTAAGTTGCTTAACTACATAAAAAAAACGGTCAAAATTTTTCCCAGAGTAGAGTCACGAACAATCCAAATAATTCGATTACTAATGGTGGGCCCCAAAATGGGTTACAACTGTCTTCTTTTTTTCCCCAGAGCACTTTGGCCTCGATTTCATATCTTCGCGGAACTTTGCCGAAAATCTCATACCCGCGAGCATCTCTTTTCTCTGTACTACGGAATAATTTTCACTTCAAATCTCAAGAAAGTTTTACTTCCCGGCGACATCGTTTTCTTGTGCATTTTACGAAAAAAAAGAGATTATAGTACCTTTTTCTGGCGCAAGAACACGTCTTTATCGCGCGGGATGTGAAATGCGCGAAAAAGACGCCGCTATGCAGTGTGATCTGTCTGAAAAAAACAAAAAAATGACGTC
Organism: Vollenhovia emeryi; assembly: GCF_000949405.1. NCBI lineage: Eukaryota > Metazoa > Arthropoda > Insecta > Hymenoptera > Formicidae > Vollenhovia > Vollenhovia emeryi. The sequence goes on along the minus strand of NW_011966992.1, from coordinate 14,067 downwards.
ACTCTGTCTTCCTTTTGTTCCATTCATCATCTCTAACACGTGTGAAATGTATGTATTTCTCTTTTCCCGTCTAGCGAACTTCATGTAGGCGCGCTGATTGGTGGAAGAGATTTGTGTGTGAGTGAGTCTGAAGGTAGAAAGCAAAACAATTGCGACATTGCGTATCGTTGTTGTTTCTCACCCCGTTTTCTCTCTTTTACTTGTCGTAGAAAATGTATACTTGAAACCCCCCCTCACCCCCCATACGTTTCTCCGATTACGTTCTCGTTGTTTACCGTCCGACACGTAAAACAACTCCTCAACCCGATATTTAAAAACAAAAACTGTATCCTTAATTTCGATAACTGTTTGCCACGTAACAAACGTTGCCAGTTTTATAAAGAATTTATTACGTTGTTGCCGGATATTTTGTTTAAAGACAATAGCGACTTTAATTGCTGAAATTATTATTAAGCTTACAGTTAAACGCGCATTTGGTGATGAATCCTGATTGTTGTCATGTGCAGACATGATAATATATTGACGTACAATTATGACGAGTTATCGCTACAATATTTTATTATAGTGATAACTTTTTGTGTTACACGTTCGTGCGAAAAAAAATAACCGCGCGAGTGCACCCGCGCATTTGTAAAACTGGCACATTTAGTCGGTGTCTGCCTGTGATAGGTACTTGCTGTATCTGTTGCTACATGTATTCCCCACATAAGAACTCACCACCCGTGTCGTTGCATATTTATGAACCGCCGATTTAATTGGGAGAGCGCCCCAATTAAGAATCGCCGCGGCGACACAACGCGGAGCCTTCATAAATCTTCGACACAACGTCCCCCGCGATTCCCTTCTCTTACCACATCACAGGCCGTGCGAGTCAACCGCGAGTGTAAACAGTACGTAAAAGTTGCCGTTGTTTCATCCTCCCGCTAGGGATTTTTCTCAGCACTTTGTCCGACGTTTTGAGCGTCTTTTTTTAAAGTCCACAAGACGGAACGAAAGTGACGCGCGAGAAAATGCCCAGTAACTTTAACAATTTCAAGACACCGTTGCCACGATCCGTCACAATTCCGTGCTTCGGCCGAAGCCTACTTTAGACGATCTATATATAACTCGTCAGATTTCCGGGTGGAAGTTTAACAATTTTTGCTACACATTTCTATTCGCCGCTCCTTATATCCACGTGCGTACTTTCACGTATATTCCATATGTTCTGCTTGTTACTTTCGTGTCCACATTCAGCTATATTTCATATTAGATTACGAGTCGAACGTTATCCTGAATACAAATTCAAGATACAAATCTGACAACGAATTACAGACCGTCCGAAGTGAACTTCTTGCTGGACTGCGTGAATTAATTTTGAAGCAAAAGAAACGTCGGTTTCTTTAACGAATACCGACGGACTTTTTAAGGGAAATGTTTTCCGAGACACATCATACCTCACCCTCTATGTGCGTGTTACGACTGTAATCGTTGTTATGTGTCTGTCTGTACTTTCGGTGGTATCCTCTTTCTGAAGTTGGTCCCAGGCAGTGACTCTCAATTTTCTGGTGGTCAATTAACAAAGAAAAAAAAACAGATGCGAAAAAGAGTGTGCAGACGCGTGAAACAGACCGAACATACAGGCTACAAACTTGCTGCGGCGGCAGCAAAGAATACGATACAAAATACCACCAAGAAATAAAAAAAAACACAAGAAATGAAAACACCACAACGACAAACGACATCAACAACAAGTACAATATCGACAACAGTAAGAATTATCAAACAACTACAACTACAACAAAGTTTCTGTTTAATCCTATTCTACTCTTCGGTACGGTAAGCTATGATTTTATTGTTGCACCCGATATGACTTTTCTACCTTTTTCTCTCTTCTTGCGCCGAGATGCAATTTAAAAATCATCAAGCACCCTCTCTCTCTCTTACACTTCTTCCTTTCGTTTATTTATTCATCTTTACGTATTGAAAAACAGTCTTATATAAATGTGTAATCTGCATTATGTTTCGTAAAATACATCTTTTATCTTCTTACAAAGTCAAACGTGAAGAACATCAAGAATTATTTGACGCCAGTAAATGACTAACAATAATTAAGCTTTCGATCGACCATAACTGGCACCGTGTTTTCAACACAGACAATTTACTGCGAAAAACATTACCTCAGCCAGGGTTTGAACCTGGACTTCCCTACTCTCTAGGCGGGCGTCTCACCGACCACTGAGGCAAGAAAAAAAATTCTGTGTCAAAAACACGTTGCCAGTTACGGTCGATCGAAAGCTTAATTATTGTCAAACATAAAGGTTGTATATTATATATATGGTTTCAATTCAAATTACACATTTCTAATCGTTTATTTAATTTTTCATTTTACACACACATATACAGGGTGGGCCATTTTAATTTATACAGTCGATTTTTTAAAAAACTAAAAGAGATATGAAAAAATGTTTCAGACAAAAGTTGTATGGTTTCGAGGGGGACATAAGATGGTACCATAGGTTTGACCTTGAAGAGTAATTT
>NW_011966992.1:5636-11401 GCF_000949405.1 Vollenhovia emeryi | reverse complement strand
AATATTTTAATCAATTCGTTTCATTTCTTGCATACATGTCAAGATTCATTCATGCATATTACATCCTGCATGTTTCACTTTCTCTCTCTCTCTTTCTCTCCCTTCATCCTCTTTTTTTTCTCTAAAATAACATTCTTAGTACAGCAAACTCATACACCGTATATTATATATTCTCAGGATATGCATACTTTAATAATGTGCAGTCCAATGTAAAGACGAATCAAGCAAACGTTTCTGGGACGATCTTCGCGCATCGTGCTTGACCTCTTATTACGGAGCATGCACCATCGATTTAATTACTTCCCCCCTCGATCGAAAACCGACGTCGGTATAGCGTTGCATGGCTTGTACATACGTTATGTGGAATGCGCCAGAAGCTTCTAACGCAAACGCATTTTCAGCCAGGGATTCGGTCAGAATTGCCTACGAGCTGCGGCGAATTTTGTCCAAGTGTGCCAAGTATAACGTGGAAAAGACAAGAGACGCACCTCGGACGGAACTTCTGGCGAAAAGCGAAAGCTTACCCCGCCGTTGTTTATTTGCGCGGGGGGGAAAGTTTATGTATATCGTGTGTATCGAGTGGCCTCTGTATACGCATTTATGTCTATGTACGCCTTGCATGCAATTCTTCCTCGTCTTTATGGCTGACGGACTGTTGTACAGCTTCCAACTGTGAACGACTTTAGTTTGCCAAACGCATCGTCGTGGATACAATGGCGCGAACAAAACCACGTCTTTCATCGAGAGCATTTGCGAAACCACTGAAATATACGCGGACTAACATTCTTTACGATCGCGATCCTGACATGTAAATTGACACGTTTGTCCACGACGAGCGCGATCCGCCACGAGTCTCCGCATGCGAAGGATAGCGAAATAGAGAGGAAATAAGAGAAACAGAAGACAAAAGAAAGAAACCAGAAAGAAACAAATTAAAATACGACGAGACAAAGACTGAGCGCGACGAATTATCGCCGTCCCTTTATCCAGCGGAGGAGAACAAATGTTATTATTGTTTTCAGCGAGCGTCACCGGCAGCAGCAACACGCAAAATTGAACGCAAGTGTAAGTAATGTAATGTAACTACAACAAGAAGAGAGGTAGAGGCAGAAGAGGAGGAAGAAGGAGATTAAGAAGAGAGAGAGGAGAGACGGGCTTCACGAAATTCATCACGAAGAGAGTGATTTGCGAAGAGGTGGTGGTTTTAAAAGGAGGGATAGATCTCGCATGTGAAACCTCTCCGACGAAGGCAGTTGCTGTAGTGCGCACGTTCGCGGCACACCGAGACAATTTATTTTATAGACGTAAATGTAAATTACACAAACTGTAAATAATATATCATTTGTCCCTCGCGCCGCCATTTGTCGGATACAATCCGCTCCGGTTATATTGGCAAGAGTCACACACGTGTCCTTTGTTCCTTTGCCTACTTGCTCTCTTCGTTTTTCGCGAATTGTAGGGGAAAAGTAAACCGCGAGACGGACAGAGGGACGGAAGGGAAACAAGTAACGAGAGAACGAGAAAAGAGAGAACGGCGACAGTCGCCTGCCTTCGTCGAAGACCGAGGTCAACGTTTTCGAGCAGTGTACAGAAAATGTAAGAAATAATAAAGAGAGAGGGAGGGGAGGGGGGAGGGAATGAAGAGAGAGAGAGAGAGAGAGAGAGAGAGAGAGAGAGAGAGAGAGAGAGAGAGAGAAAAGAAAGGAAGATGAAAGGAAGGAAAAGAACCGCCTTGTTGTAGGGAGTTGTTAACCGAGAGCAGTGGACCATGAGTTGTTAATGCGATGCGCTTTGCTGAATCCGCGAAAATCCGCAAGGATGGGAAAGCGAGGGGCCGATCGACGAGATGAGAATTTCTTGGAGGTTGTCGCGCGAAATGGCCGCACATCCGAGTTATAATGTTTAAAAACGATCATTCTATGTTTACGAACTTATCAACACATAGCTGTACGTCATATCTTAACCGTGTCGACGTATCCTTAATTATTAATGACGAATATGATGCTGCGCTTTGAACAATTGTACAGTATCGAATAAAAAATACACACTGCGTAGTTGAACTGAAGTTATCAAGAGGCAACGGAGAAGGGGGATCGATTATAATTCTCTCGTCTTTTGTTCCCGTTCGTCTTTTTCTTTTCTCGAAATCAAATCGCGCTTTCGCTTCGACCGAGTAGAATCCTCATTGCCTCCCGCAAGCAACGACGTTTCTATGCATTTGATTACTGGCGGTTGAAAGCCCCACGTTTCGCGTCGTTCTTTTCTGTTGCGCCGTTAATGCCGCGTGCAAAAGTAAGCGGGGGGGGGGGGGGGAGCAAAAGCGTCGTTCGATTACGGACTGGAAAGAAGTCGCGCGGTAATAAATTTTTACGCACCCATTAACGATCGAATATATTGCAATGCGCTTTCCAGGAAGAGGATCGTTATAAAGCCTAATATCCGTTAAATCCAAGCAGGAGGTAAGAACAATAAACTTGCTACTGTATGCCGGTGTGCACATTGTTTCTCTCCTACATTTATCTACTTTCTTTTGAGAATTTTTATTTGTACTCTTTCTCGATTGATTTCAATCCGTACTTCCTTTAACGTAACAACCATGTGATATTTGTAATACCAAACGATTCAATGAATTATTAAGTATTCTCTTCAAATATATAATTTAAACAAGTACTTTCATAGTTATGTGGTTATTTCCTCATTTATTAATTTCTGAATGTGTGGCCGATATCTCTTCACAATTAAACCCCGCTGCGTTCCGAATTCTTCGCTCTCTAAACCCGATAAATAATGCAGCAATTCTATTGTCACATTTATTATCGATTGCAGTCTCGCAACGCGGAGAAAAAGGTTATGTTGGTAAAAACGGCTTTTCACCACTCAATTGCAACTTCTGCGTTTCCGTTACCTTGCGCTCTCCTCTTACAAATTCCTTTCTGTCACGTGTGTGACAGTTACATGAAATAATATGTGCTTCCATCATTGTGCATTCTATTAGTCAGTTGAATATTTCAGAGAGTCATCGCGTACGAATACCGCTGTGTTAGTAACATAAAATGATACGATAAATTTATATTTCCTATGATCGTGTGATCAATAGTAGAAGACACAACAGTGATATGTGCGTGTCCAATTACTGTCGCTTCGTAATTATTTTATTCGCTGTCCATTCGTGCAACTGTTCCAACTTGTCGTTAATGTATAAATGGTGCAGGGCGCGCGCGCACACACATGTCGAGATTTAAAGTAAAACGCGACAATACCTACACACTTGAGAGAAAGCGAGAGAGAGAGCGAGAGAGAAAGAGAGAGAATGAGAGAGAGAGAGAAAAAACACTCTGTAATATAACATACAACTATTTAGAAAAAAAGAAAGAGACGGAAGCAAATGAAGATATTAATGCAATTTCTGCGTTCTAGCGTTATGAAACCTGTATATTTTTCCTTTGTCCAAATTATGTGTTTCTGTGTGTTAATCGTTATAAAAAAAGTGTAAGAATAAAAGATATTAAATACGACATATCACTTTTGTACCGTAGATAAAAGATAGATCCTGCGATTCATAGACACAAAAGCGGAAAAATTACTTTCTCGACTCTTGTTGATAATTATAGTCTTTTCACTTTCTTTTACGTACGAGCTATTCAATTAAAACTTCAAGACGAAAATTTTTTCGCGATCTACGCGATCGAACTGTTCTTTAATGTGCGATGGCGAACATTCTTTTCGTACTGCTGAGAAAAGATTTCAAAAGCACGCCCTTTTGCCGTAGATAATACTTCACCGAGATTTAATCTCTTTTACGTGCGCAACAGTAACATTAACCGATATACCAATTTTACTTCAATATTAGTGCAACAGAAACCGATTTTAAAAAAAATTGAAGTGGGATCCAAACGAGCGAGCGTGTACAAGCACGAATAACTAATTTGCTTCGATGAGTGCGAATACCGTCGAATACTACACGGAAAAAAGAATCGTGTTGTATCAACAAGATCGGTGTGCAATTGAAATAGGTTCCTTGAAACAACATCAGTATTAATAAATAAAAAACGTCAAACTGTTGTCTTAGTAATCTGGATATTTAGTTCAATGCTTAAAATTAAAATCCGTCGCAAATACAATTGAGCGAATTGTTTACGTTCGCGGCGGCCCGCGACATTAACGTTTAATTCAAGCAACTTAATTCTGTTCAATTCAACAGCATTTTTCTTCCGTGCAGCGGTCCATCGAAACACGTTGTTTATTCGCGTTAGTCCACGCGGTTCGGACCAGCTCTCGAGCTGACACATGAAACTTCGAATCACTTCTCAAAGATATTTACACTGTATCGCCCGTAGGAAAGAGACTGCGATGTTTAACCATTTAATACACCAATACGCGTATCGAGTCCCGTTGTCGTGTATTTTACGTTGTCAGTCCGACAACTCGATACCAGACGCTAATGTAATTTTCATTTCAACGTTTCAGTGAAATTCATGCCGGAATCCGCGCCAGCCCCGCCGTACAACTATCCGCCGCCGCCGGGGCCCGCGGTGCCCGTAGCGAATGTTGCAACGGGTGGCGCAGGGGGGACGGGCGCTGCACCAGGGGCTAATTCGCCGCAGACCGCGGGGGCCGCGTTCGTCGGTAACGGCGCCGGCATACGCAGCCTCGTTTAAACGACGCGCCGCCGACACTCGGGCTGGGAGGAGACACGAGGAGGACCGACCCTGACAACGACACCCTCATCCGCGGAAATAACTGGTCGACATACTCTCTTCGGCGACCAATTCGCTCGGCACGTCGAAGGGCACGGGGTGCGCGGTGGATCCGGTAATTCCGTAGGCCGTAGAATTCGCTAAAGCAACGAGGCTACGGACGGAATGCCATGGACTTCGCCAACGGAACCCTTCGACCAACCCCGCGCGTCCCATTATTTTCACGCCGTGTTATTTTCTTTCCCCGTTGAGGCGACGTCTAATAATTCCAACGTCCCGTTAACGATTGTCGTGCACCTACTGTGCGGCTTTCTTCGAGCTACGTAGTATTTAGACACAAATTGTCTTCACATATCTTTGTTCACCAATTTTTGTTCGATTCTTACTTTTCTTACGTCTTACTGATCAGTCGGACTTTGAGTTGTTTAAGTGGAAGCGACATATCGACCGGTCTTTTCGTCGTTCAGGAAGAAGGAAACGATCTATATTCTAGGCCACTCCGTTATACAGGGTGTTTCCTCTAAGTCGAGCACGTAGAATATCTCAAAACGTGTAAGTTCCAGAGGAGAACTTTCCAGACAAGAGTTGTAGGGTTTCAAATAACGCATTACTTAGCAATATCAGTATGACCTTGAATGGCGTTGTCAAGATCACGTGAAGGTCATTTTAAATTTTTGTAATGGAACCCCCTATTGTTTATTACACTATCTTACAGTACTAATTAATATGAACAACTTTTGTCTGAGACATATTTTTGGATTTGCCTAATACTTTGTGAGATATTCAAATAAAATTTTTGCGCTTGTAAATTTTGTGTACGTTACAGTACACCGAAATTTTCAATAATTCGAGCACCATTGCACCCCATACAGCACAGAAAGTTAAAATAATGTTGCTGAAACGTTGCAATGTTGAATATTGAAGTATAAATATCTTTTCTACGTTGAATCTAGGTTAATGTTTGTACATTAATTCTTTATATTGCAACGTTAAAATAATCTTGAATAAATTATTATTTTTTGACACTCAAATAGATATTTAAAAAATGTATAATTATGAAATGTATAT
>NW_011966992.1:0-4606 GCF_000949405.1 Vollenhovia emeryi | reverse complement strand
CAAGGGTCAGAAATTTTCTGAGCTAAGATTGGATTATTATTTTAGTGGAATAATTTAATTTCAGCACTTCCAACAGTTGTAAAAATATTCTACTATACGCGACCAATGCTAACTCAATATAATTTAACAATGTTCTCTGAATGTTGAATTGTAGCGTTTACAAGACATTACAATTCAGCGGATTTAGATGTTTTTGCAATATCTTTTCAACGTTGAATCCACATTTCGTAACATTGATGCAATATTGCAATGTTGTAATGGAACGTTTCTGAGATGCTGATTCAACATTTGAGTGCTGTATGGGAACGCCATATTCCTGAGACCAAATCAAGTAAAAAAAAAGTCCTGTACTACTTTTCCCTCCGACAAACAGTTATCGAGATATCATAAGCTAGATATTGAAAAAGTTACAAATTTTCTCTTGAATATCTCAAAAAGTATCAGGCAAATCAAAAAAGGTTTCAGACAAAAGTTGTTCATATTAATTAGTACTGTAAGATAGTGTAATAAACAATAGGGGATTCCATTTAAGAAATTTCAGATGACCTTCGCGCGATTCTGACAACGCCATCGAGGTCACACAGATATTGCTCTGTGACGCGTTACTTGAAACCCACAACTTTTGTCTGAAAAGTTTCCTTCCGGAACTTGCGCGTTTGGAGATATTCCACGTGCTCAACTCAGAGGTGACACCCCGTATAGTAAATCAGCGGACGCTTTATTTTCAATGAGAGTACATACACGAATGGCTCCGCGAGCTTAAATTTCCGCTCGGCTAATCGATACGAAAAGCATACAACAGGCAAAGTGTCGTTTACGAGAGAGTACACAGATATGTGTGCCGGTGTATGTACCTGTATATGTACATACATTATTGCAAATTAACAAATGTAAGATTAAAAGATCTATGTACATATATATAAATACATAAATTATTTATATGTTAAATAATCAAATCAAAATACGGGAGAGATCATAGGAAAAATTTAAATGACAACTGGAAGGGTTGACGCGGGTATATTTCGAGTCCACCTCCGACCGAGAGATATGTAAAAATGTCGGGTGTGCCTCGCGCTACAAGGTGTCTCATGTGACGATTTTTGGCTTGCCTGTACATTTATAAACGATTGCCTCCGACAATAGGCTTTTCCGGGACACGCGTGGAACGGATTTATTTCACTCCGCCGCCAAATACCGCGAATTGTACCGGTCTCTTCGAGATTAATGCGATTACGACACGGTTGTACGGATCGTCGTGACTGCAACGATTGTTTAATGCGAAACGCGGAAAAAGGATTTAATGTGATTCTGTAGCCAACGAACGACTCCTTAAACACACCCTCTGCACGATTTAATTGTTTTACTTTGTATATCGTGTACTTGAATTTATTATTCCCTAAAGTAGTTTTTAAATATTTCCTAAATATTATATTGTTTTTTTAAGAATACTTCATATAGACTCATGCGCAAATTCGACCGTTTAAAAGCAGACGAGGAAGTTAGCTTGTACCATAGAAAGTGATCGAATTGTAGGAAGGATATAATTATCGATTCCTACATTTTCAAGCATTAACAGAGTGACTGATAAAATAAATTTTGTGCGATGAACACGAATCTCCAAGGTTGGAATCTCCGAAGGTATTGGCAAGGTATTAGCATAGCGTAACTAGTAGGTCCACCCCCCCCCCCCCAGAGGGAAATGATTCGTCGATCAATGTCGAAACGATGTCGAATCGACGTCAATTTGACGGTATCGATGTCGATTCGACATCGTTTTGACATCGATCGACAAATCATTTCTCACTGGGCCCTGGCCCGGTTTCTCATTTTCTGGTTAACCGTTCACCAGAGGTTAGTCGACTCTCAATCTTTTTTCCACCTTATTATCTAAGAAAAGACGGACAGTCGACTAACTTCCGGTTAACATTTAACCAGCAGATGAAAAACCGGACATCTGTCGGCGCCTTTAATCTTTGCGGTTCCGATCATGCCTTTGGTCCAAATCCGCCGGCGTGTGTGTTTGTACGTACACACGTACGCATGTGTGTGTGTGTGTGTGTGTGTGTGTACTCGTTTAAATCGCACTACCACACGTACGAAAAGGCTGGACCGACAAAATGTCGGGTGCGCAAAAGGGATCGACGGCGCGAAACGAAACAAATGACGGAGTGGACCTTACTAGTTGCACTACGGTATTAGCATGTAATTTAGCAATGTTAAATATGTCAATACGTCAAATAACTTTATGTTGTTGAAACGGAGAGGGAAGTGAGGTAGTTTTGCCTACTATTCGGCTGATAAACTCTCGGCGCATCTAAGAGATTGCAAAACTAGTTGTTGTCATTGAAGAAAAAAAAAAAGAAAAGAGTTGATGTACTAATTCTTTATGGAATGGAACACCACGTTGCTACTTTCAACTGATAATCAAATCGTTTCAGATTCGATAAATTGTCTATACACCGATAATAACTAAACTAAACGATAGATTTGTAAGTAATAGCTATTACAGGACGCTTTGACACTTAGGCTATTGATATGTTATTGTGTACGGAATTATATGAAATACTGCAATATTCCTTCAGCTGTATATCTCACCGAAGAAAAGGAACAGATCTATATATTATATAATAGAAATACCATACCTTACAATTAGATATTACTGTATGCTAGGCTTAAATAAATAATATTGTAAGAAGCAGCTCTACGCGCTTTGTCTTTGTCGTAACAACACAAGTCGTAATTTCGTATACGGTCGTGGTCAGAAAGGTTGTCCGACGTTTTACAATAAGTTTGCCGGAATATTCGTATGTACCACTGCATAGATATTCGTACTGTATCATCCCTTTGCTTTAATAATACGTCACTGCACATGTCCGCGAGCAAAAGCTATAATCTCTCGCGCATGATAGGCTGCGTTTCCGAAATTTATCGTAAAACGTTGGACAACCTTCCTGTAGTGCGATTCTGTAACTCGTTATGTCGTCGTTACGGGCTTTGCGCAGATCTAATATACCGTAGAAAAGCTGCGCAAAGTCCGTAACGACGACATAACGAGTTACAGAATCGCGCTACTGACCACGACTGATGTACACGTGCATCGCAGTTGCGAGTGCGTGGAAAATGATTTTGCAATGCTCGACATTAATTCGCAAAAATATAATTTGTGCGAAATAATTAAAATATCAACTCACGCCGCGGAAAATCAGTGTGATTCTTGCAAGCATTATTCACTACGCACACAGTTGAATAATTTGTGTTAAATTTAACAGATATCCCATGTCCCGAGCGGTCCACACAAAGCTTTGGGTTAATTTAACATAATATGGATATGTTAAATGATCGCACTCTGTTAATATTTCAACACAAAATAAATGTAAATCTCAAAATAATTTGAAATAACTTTTGTGTAAAGTTAACATATTTTTAATGACAAAATTAATTTTGAAAAATGTAATTTTTACACTTTACAGATGCAATAAGTTAAATGACGGCTCGAAATCACTCTCGCTTATGTTATATGGAATAAAATCAACATTGTATTCTGTAAATTTTAACAGATAAATCTTGTTACTGATAATATAGAACATATGTATTGTGCAAGATTAAAAAGTAAGTACACGTTGTGTTGTTTTAACATTTCTTTTCAGTTATTTTAATAATTTTACATTTGAGGTCAATTAACGCGAGAGCAATACGTTGAATTAGCACACGAATGTGTTAAACATTTGACACAAAAATCTTGACCGCCGGTTTTTTTAACAAAACAAAACACAAATTTTCCAACTATGCGTGCATTATAATCTATTCTTTCTGGCTGCATTATACATATATGATGCTACATTGAAGTCTTTCAATAATAATATTTTATTGCACAAAATAGGGAAACGATAATATATGAAAAGCAAGTGCAGAAAAATATGGCCGAAAAGGATAGATAGATTGATTAAATTAATTAATGGAAAATCAGTACTCATCAGTTCGCGACGTCCCTCGATGTCCACCGATGCATCTTCCGCTGCAACTGCATCCACAACAGCATCCGGAAGTGGTTTGGGACGAGGCTTCTCCCCAGTGAGAAGTGACCTGTTGATCTACGTCGAAACGACGAGTCTGCATCTTCCAACGTTGATTGCACTTAATTTCACTAATACACTATATAGCGACGCGAAATCCGCGGAATTGCTATTTCACGCAACTAACGAATTATTTTGTTTTGTCGAGCGAAATATACGAATTCGCGGTTAAAAGGCGTTATCAGGATTTTTAAATTACCATTAATATGTAATATCGAACAATTAGATTTTAGATAGCGACAAGCTTAAAATATGTAAGGTTACAAATCTTGACACTGGCTTAGATTTAAACTATGACATTGGAGATAGTACTATTTTTGGAAGTAAATTTACAATTCATCTAACAAGGGGACACTACGCTCTGGGAAATGAAGTTCGGAACGAGGCTTCGTGTGGTGGTAGTTTACCCTTAGGGTGTTAATATACTTAAATATTAGGGCGCGATAGCCAGCCAGTTTCGAGAAAAAAGGGTTCAAAGTTTTCGAGCACCTTACATACGGAAAAGTCATTCCCCTCCCTGGTAGAAATAGACG
>NW_011966991.1:93011-97684 GCF_000949405.1 Vollenhovia emeryi | reverse complement strand
TTTCACTTAAATCGAATATTTTACGATACAAGGACATTGATATAAAGGATATAAAATTCAAAGACATTTCGAGAATTTGTGTGCCGTAAATTTCAGGTTTGCCGCGATCTCTTCTAAATTTTAGGAGACACAACGCTACTAATAAATATTATATCTAATTCTAATGAGGAGGGTCTTTCGATATATTCAAAAGCGGCGGCCTCTGCGAGGACACGTAAATGGAGGTGGCAACGTGCAATGAATAAAATAAAAGACAATTAGATAACAATTATAATATTCGTTTTTCATAAGTGAATTCGGGAGATATTTAAGGCCACTTTGTCTTACATCGATACAAGGACATTGATATAAAGGATATAAAATTCAAAGACATTTCGAGAATTTGTGTGCCGCAAATTTCAGGTTTGCCGCGATCTCTTCTAAATTTATGAGACACAACGCTACTAATAAATATTATATCTAATTCTAATGAGGAGGGTCTTTCGTTATATTCAAACGCGGCGGCCTCTGCGAGGACACGTAAATGGAGGTGGCAACGTGCAATCAATAAAGTAAAAGACAATTAGATAACAATATTTGTTCTTCATAAGTGAATTGAGACGGTATCCGCGGCCGCTTTGTCTTACATCGATGCAAGGACATTGGATATAAAGGGTATAAAGGGCCTGGGGGGCGATGCGTGGCCTTACCAAGGCATCAGCCCCTACAGGGAGTGTTCGAAGGGCCCGAGGATTCCTCCTCGTCGTGTGCAGCGGCGAACATCCGCGCATGCATACCATAGCGGCGCGTATGTAGGCACGTACGCAGCGCACGCAGGCACGCGTTCCCCCATAGGCCGTAGGCTCGGCACACTCGCGCGAAAACTGCTTCGCTTTACGCACTACTGCGCGTACATCGGTTATCGGGGAAGCATGATCTCCGCCTCGCTCCTCCAGCTCCTCCTTTATTCCTTTTTGGACCGAGGCCGAAGCCTGACTGCGGTCCAACTGTGCACGGGACGCATAAACAACCAGCATCCTCGAGAAGCATTGCGCGCGTGGTCGGCGCCATACACTGAATCTCAGGCGCTGAGAGAACGACCAAGGTTTTCGTCGCGCATCCGTTTCATGAAACACGGGGAGAAATTTCCTCTTCGAATTTCCCTGAAAACCACGTGGCCATGGGACAACTTGGCATTTCGAAGAATTTCATCAGAGTTCTGTGGAATTTTATAAATTAGAGAAATACATTTCACCAGCAAGTCTTGTCAAATTCTTCGAAATGCCACGTTGTCCCACGACTATACGTGGGGTTTTCAGGACAAATTTTAAAATAAAATCCTCTCCGTGTACTTTTGCAGAGTCTGTCGCGAAGTCGTGCATTTGTGGTAGACTTCAATAAATGTAATAACTGACGAAGCGACTACCTAATCGGAAAAATCGGTTTCACTTGTAATTAATGGCTGCGTTTGGCAGGAAAAGCTGCTTTGCAACTGTTGTAAAATTCGTGAATCTGATTGGTGTGTTCTCTCAATCTTGTGTGAATTTAAGAGCATACGTCAATCAGATTCATGAATTTTACAACAGTCGCAAAGCAGCTTTTTCTGCCGAACGTAGCCATTGTTTCATAAACAACATATATGTATGTTTCTTTCTATTGCATGATCTCTGTTCGTACGTAGAAGAAAAGGAATAAAAGTAGGCGAAAAATAATTTTTGCATCGTCTTATTTCACGACAAGTAGAACTGCGATGTGATTGTACAACTTTGTACATATATAGTATATCATATTTTATACACGATTACATTTATTGTACATGATTATAGATGGGCAACGTTTCCTCATTTCCGTAAACTTTACTTAAAAAAAAACAATGCAAAAATTATGCTTTTAATTATTGTTTAATTCTTCTTCTTATACTTTTTGATAAGTCGCGAAACAATGCATAATAATGGATTATTAAACCATAAATTGATATAGACGTATATAATTTGTGAAAAGTAACACTCAGTATTCTAATAGACACACACATAGAGGAAGGTCCTTTAATTAATTAAATTATGAGATAGGATTCTAATACGAGACAATAGGTGTTCAATATCTAAATTCAATGAAGAATCTGTTTTCGCAACGGTCGCACGATCTAACAATCAATTTTTCACTGAACAGATTTCACCCCAGAATTAATAATGGAACCAACAGACGACGCCTATTGATTTAGCAGAAACACCGATGTCTCACGTTAGAAGCCTATCTCATAAAAGGGGGACTTTCCTCTACGAACAGTGATTATACAAGAGAAAGAAAAAACGTAGATATATTTTATATACATATAATTATGTGTATAAAGAAAAGTCCTCTGTTATGAGATGGACTTCTAATATAAGATAGCAGGTTCCCAACATCAAAATTTAATCACAAATCTTTATTCACAACGATCACACGTTCTATCATGTAATTTTCCACTAAACAGACTTTACTCCAAGCAACAAATTCAGGGTGAAACCAATAAATAATGCCTATTAATTTAGTTAATTGAGAAAAACCCTGATATCTCATATTAGGAGCTTATCTCATAATGGGGGGGGGGGGGATCTGTACGTATAAAACATTTTTCCTCGGATAGTCAGTCATTCAACGAAGCGAATTTTTCGCAATTTACTTGTTACGCTCACTTTACGCTTTCCCGATTTAACTCTCAACATTATGAAATATATTTGTTTTTAATATACACTGAGCTCATATCGTTTTAAACAAAGAGGACACATTAAAACAGAAAGAGAGAATATTAGAGAACGATTATAAAATCTCTGTTTTAACACGGGAATTTATTTTACGTAACTTATTAATATGAAAAAGGCTTTGTGCCGTTGTTAATTACAGCGACACTTTTATGTCGAAAAGACCGCGTGGCTCTTTGTTCCCGAAGTTCCGTATACGCTGCCACTGCGCGTGCCAGACGTATTACGTCACCGTATGCACACACGCATTATTAGGGTTGCAGGATGTGTCACGCTTCCTTCCAACGTACCTGATTCATGCACATATGTACGTGGATATACGCGTGCGACGCGACTCCGCACGTTCATGCGGCACGTCGCGTCGCACGCGTCACAGGCACGTTCGCAATAATAATACTTGGTAAATGCTGAAGCGCTGAACAAAGAAAAAACATGCGGAGCAACAGGAGAACACGAGGCGCGAGGGGTTGAACGGCATAGGCCTATATACGCGGGCGTTTCTTTCGTTGACCCTATTAGGGGATAGTGGGTCAACTTTCGGGGGTTGAGGTGTTTCGGAGTATGGCGGCGCGAAGGATCGCCATGCAAACCCGAGCTGCAACGTGTTCCGACTCCTTTCTTTACGTTATGATGATCCCGCTTAGCAAAACCAGCTCAGCAATGCTTGTTGATTGAAAATTGCGAAACAATGTAAATGCACTTATTCGGAAATTTCGCACATCTTCATTCTATTTCCGGTGCCATCGCTCATTATTTATCGTACTTGCAATCTTTACGGACACTTATTCAGTTCGTATCAAAGTCTGTTATCTCTTTACATTAAACCAACAATTTTGTTGATTGAAAATGTGAAGTGGCACAAGTGCACTTATTCGAAAATTTTGTACATTTTTATTCTTTTTTTCAGTGCCGTCGCTCATTCTTTATAGTGCTTGTAATCTTTAGAGATATTTATCCAGTTTATAATAAAGTCTCTTTATATTAAATCAATAATTTTGTTAATTGAAAATGTAAAATGGCATAAGTGCACATATTTAAAAATTTCGCACATTTTTATTCTTTTTCCAGTGTCATCGCTCATTCTTTGTAGTGTTTGTAATCTTTACAGAAATTTATCCAATTTAAATCACAGTCTCTTTATATTAAACCAACAATTTTGTTGATTAAAAATATGAAATGGCATAAGTGCACTTATTCGGAAATTTTGTACATTTTTATTCTTTTTCCAGTGTCATCGCTCATTCTTTATAGTGTTTGTAATCTTTACAGAAATTTATCCAATTTAAATCATAGTCTCTTTATATTAAACCAACAATTTTGTTGATTAAAAATAGGAAATGGCATAAGTGCACTTATTCGGAAATTTTGCACATTTTAATTCTTTTTTCCAGTGCCATTGCTCATTCATTGTGCTTGTAGTCTTTACAGATACTTATCTAGGTTACATCAAAGTCTCTTTATCAAATCAACAATGTTACTGATTGAAAATGTGAAATGGTATAAGTGCACTTATACGGAAATTTCTCATATTTTTATTCCTTTTTAAACGTCGGCGATTATTCTCTCTTTTATCTTGCTTGTTAAGCTTACAGAATTGATCCCCATTTATATTAAACTGTTTTTTTGACACATTGCTTTATACAGGGTGCTACGCAAGACTTTGACTTCCGGTCATGGGAAGGTAGAGGGGACTAAGACAAACAGAAAAGTATTGTACTATTTTGCGCTTGGACGAATAGTTATCGAGATACGAAATTTTAAAAATCGCCGTATTAGCCCAACCTACTGGCGAATGTAAGCGCGCGGCGAGATGCGTCGGCCTAGTGGCCCCGCGCGGGGAGACGTGCGAGCGGTCGCGTAAGCGGCGGACGGGCAGCGGCGCGCCTCGCCTTCCTACTCCTCGCCCCGCACCGCCATTCTATTCCTCGCCGAACACCGCCTCGAGCGGGGCCG
>NW_011966991.1:76608-85102 GCF_000949405.1 Vollenhovia emeryi | reverse complement strand
ATAAGTGAGTGACATATTACTTTTTATTTTAAAGTGACGTTGCGCATATAATTATTATACTTCTCTCTCTCTCTCTCTCTCTCTTTCTCTCTCTCTCTCTCTCTCTCTCTCTTCGCGTGTGTACAAATTCTTAAAAATACACAATGTTTGACCACAAACAGCGCGCGCGAAGCGCGCGTTCTGTCATGTCTAGTATTTCTAAATTGTAAACCTTCATTTACTCTGAACTTAAAAGAGAAGTGAAGCACATTGCGCTTCGAGAAAATCAATCGGCATCGCGGAGAAGGGCCTTAATTGTTCGATATTAACGACATTCGCGCTGGTAACATCTCTTTTTAGTAAGGGACAAGCGCGCGCCATTTGCTCTCTCTAAAAATTCGCATGGTTTGTCAGCTGCAAATACACGACTGAAGTATGTCGTATCGCACAAGCGAGACAGCCAATCAGCATCGCGGAAAAGCGGCAACAATACTTCGAGATATGCGACTAATCGACTTAAGTACATGCCTTTTTTAGAAGTGGAGTGGATGGATGATGAAACGATACATTAATTAAGCGACAAATTAATGTCAATGTATCTTAAATTTCCTATAGTTCGAAATCCATCGATTTCATTTTGTTGAACTTTCTTTACGAATATAAATAAGTGATTGTTTATCGAAGCGGACATTTCGTGCGATTTAGTCACTCAAAGTGGGAATTGCAGCGATAAGGAGTAGGAAGCCACTTTATTTGTTATCACATTATTATCCTTGAAATGCAACCACAATACTAGGGAAAAGACGTCAAACGCGATCATTTCCTTGTACAATTAGCAGTTGTCGTGATTAACTTGTGCGGTTAAAAATTAGTAGAAGTATTAAGATCATAACTATTTCTCGAAACTATTTCTCTTTGTGATTTACTTATAAAGAAGCAAATATAATTTTTCACGACTCACTCATAATGAAGTAAATATCAATAATATAAATGAAATAAAAGAAAGTACAAAAAATATCAATAGAAAATATAAATTAGAAATTATTGTTTCATAATATTTCATAGCCTTTTCCAAGGTTGATTGTGTTCGAATATATCTTTGCGTCGCGTTTTAAAAATTTCGTGCAATCGCAAGAGACTTAGGAGAATAGTCAGCGAACACATTTAACTCTCTTAATAAAATTACATTGTTCATTAACTAATTTCGAAATTGAATTTCGTTTAATCTATTTATTTAACGACGTCAGTGTTTTTCTTGACTATACCTGGCATTTTTAATAATACAGAAAAATTTTTGCGAAAAATATTACCTCAGCCAGGGTTTGAACCCGGACCTCCCTACACTCTAGGCGGGCGTCTCACCAATTCGACCACTGAGAAAGTGTATTTATTTAAATCAAAACGATAAAACGAATTACGAATAATTGGTTTACTGCGACGTTCTGGTTTCTGTAAGAGAAATGGAGGAGGAAAAGGAGGAGATATATAGGGGTGAATAAATGTTACATTATCGCATGAAAATAAAAAAAATTCGAGTACCCGAGAGTACGAGAAATTTATCGCTAGTTAATAATTAATTACTTATTTTGAGCACTAAAATTACTGATGTCCAATAATTTTTTGATTCAATCGCTGAGCTGCTACTCTTTTTCTTCTGAATGTATAGGACTGTGTTCTGTCTTTCAATAACCTAGTTGACTATTTAGAGGTGTTCTTTGAGCAATGTCATTTTTACACAGCGCGGACTACTATAATTTAACTCACTCCTTCGTTTTTAAGCGAAGAGGTGTATGTGGCAGGATATACTCAGTGGTTGCCATTTTTCCTCCCCGAGGTGACGTTCGAATGAAAGTCAGCGGTGTTCTTGGTTGCATTTAAACTCGGATCTGTTGGTTCTTTTGTTTCACTAACAAAGCATCTCTCTTGCCACTGAGTTTCTAGGGATTGTTAAAAATTCAAATTAAATTAATGATTATTTATTTTTAGTGCTGAAATCACCGATGTACATTAATTTCTATTCAATTCTGAGATTCAATTACTTTCGGTGATTATTTCGGCGTTCTTTTTTTTGCCGGTGTTACATTTCTATAAGGATAGCGTGGGGAGGACTCGCGATTTTACCTTCGCCTTCCCTTTCCGAGCATTTAAACCGAAGGAAGCTCAAGCTGAATTTCCGGGTCTGAGGTACGGAATTCACAAACATAATTCAGCAGTGCTTGGAAGCGTCGAAATTATCGACCTTTATCTTTCGCGCGTTTGCGAGAGGAATCTCTGGTACGCCGGCTGCGCATAGTTTGGCTCGAGTTCGCGGCTCGCCCGCAGTGAGCGAGCACCATCGTATTCGGGGAGCGAAGTATCCGGGCGCGTAAACAGGCTCCGGCGAGACGAAATCGTTACTTTGCGATCGGAAGTATCCGGAAGTATCGACGATCGCATCAATTTCCGCCCCAACTTGCATCGCATCGCTCTCGCGCTCTTCTACGAGTCGACTGAAAGACCGAACTTTGCACGATAGCGCTCGTCTCTGATGGAAACCGCGGGGGGGAAATTTAAGAGTAATAAAAAGAAGAACAAGAGTCGTGGTTGAAACGACGCTCTCGGTCTTGCTCGGCTTGGATTTAGTTAAATGACGCCATTATAATGGTGAATTCAGTCTGGCAGTAGCTAAGCACGTGTATATCTATCGAAACACAGAGCCGTCACTGTGTAACTTTAATCGCGTTTAAAATATGGTCAGAGCATTGATGATCTGCGCTCGGTCGAGCGTGACAGCTGCGACTTGATCCGCGTTTCCCGAAGCAGAAGTTACGCGAGAAACACATCTTTATCCAATTAATCGCGCGACTTTCGTAGGCCCATTATCTCCGATTAATTTTAATTATTCGTTAGTTTAACCGGCCGATGGATTTTCAGTGCTTCAGTAGAATTGGCCACTCGTATTTATCGCAAGTAGAATTGACCAATGACGGTTGACACCTAATCGGCCGATCAGATTAATCGTACATGGCGGAACCGGCCCGTACGCTGTTTATTGACGCGGACGATTGTCTCGTTCGCTATAAATGGTGGGAAAAGTCGCGGCTGACGGGTTTACGGCTGACCCGGCAATTTTCGACGACTAAACTTCAAGCGCCGACGCGACCGCAAAGTTTCGTTATTTATAGGCCAACCTGAGTCCTCTTCTGGGGTGCGTTCACCGCGCGATCGCAGCCAGATTCCAGCGTTTATTATGTTACGCGACGGTGCTGTGTTACGCGAAGAAATTTCGCGAAACTGAATTTGTTCGCGCGGCATGTGGGCCGACGAAATTAAACTTTTGGATACTGTCCTAAACGTGATGCCCGATGTTTCCGATTTGAATTTCACCAGGGCGGTCAGGAGATTAGGGTGGGGTGACCCCAAATTCGGATCAGATACCAAGCGCGGGTCAACAATTTGGCGAGTCGCTAATGAGCGACATTTTAAAGTAATTCACTTAACTTTAATTTTAATTTCCCGGGAAAGAAGTGGAAAAATCTCACTATATATCTCAGTCATGCAATATCTAATTACATCTCACGAGGTCCAATTCTAAAAATCATCAGATCCCCAGATCCTCAGAGATTTGACACTTTCCTCGAGTGTTCGACGTTATCTATTGAGATCTAACTAAACTTATATTTAAATGTTCCAAGAGAACATAATTAGATCTCAGTAGATAATAAGATTGAATAAAAGTGTCAGATCTCTGAAGATCTGATGATTTTAGGATTGGATATAATTAGATATTACACGATTGAGACATATATAAATGAGATATTTCCATTTCTTCCCGGGAGCGCTTTTTTATATGTTTACAACTTTATGCTGCATTGTCGAGATCGCAAAAGGCATCGACGTTAAGTCGCTTATTAGCGACTCATCAAATTGTCGATCTGCATTTGGTATCTGATCCGAATTTGGCCACTTTACCCTATCGCCGCGGGGGTTCTCGTCTGCAGTCCTGGCATCGTATTGCCAATTCTCCGCGATTTCTTCCACGCAAGCAATTCTTTTCTACATTGCGAATAAACGATATGTTGTATTTTATATAGTATACAGATGATTGTATTTATAGTATATAGATAGGCTCTCCATTAAAATAAAAAAGAGCCGCGTTTACACGGGGAAAGCCTTTGCGGAATCGTTTGACTGTTTTTAGAAACTTTTATCATCGATGTATCATAGTCTATTTAGGAGCGCGAATTTTGGCAGTGACGTGGAAGATGACGTATCTTGATTGGGAAAGCTTTTTCTAGATAGATGACGACGACGCGTATAAATATAAACTAGTGACGGAACGGATACGCGCGACGTTTTTCCTAAGTCTACACTCGTACCGGCGTACTCTGGCATCCGCCTTTTATTTATACGTAGAATAATGTTGTTAAAATAATTATTGAAACACTATTATTGAAACAATCGCATTAGGATATTAATTTTTTTACACGTTACCCCCAAAGTCACAAGCTTCATGATGGATTATTTATATTATGTATCAATTATGTACAAAAGGCATAAATTAGACATGCGATACTGTAATGTTACCGTTAATGAATCCGGAAGTGATAAAACAATAGTGGCGTTGTTAAACGACACGATCGTAAAATATTATTGTGCCGACCTCAAGGGAAGTTAGGGAGTGTTCCAGCCGTTTATGACACTCATAAAGGATACGACATTGAACTTAACTCGTTAATAACTTCCGCTCGTGATTGAAATGAACGCAAACACATTGTGTCGGTGCAAAACAGCTGACGCGTTAATAGAGCTCGCAATGTCACGTATTCATATTAAACAATTCAGCAAAATACGTTGTATTGTTCTCGCAAATTGTTAATTGACGAATAATTACATCTCACCGTTCAAAATTACTTTAACATATCATTTCAATTCTATCGATGTCTCAGTCACAACGAAGTTATCGCACGTTGCATCGTTGACAATTAAAATCTCTCATTACGGTATATAACAATTATTAATTGTTAACATCAGCCTAGAGAGATGTTCGACCGGACGAATAGAATGTGCGGTTACAATCCGTCTGTGAAATTAATTACGATAACGTAATGAGAAGGGATTATTTCTCTATACGATATAATGCACGGAGAGAATTTTTTTTCTTAAAAATCCTGAAAAATTATGTAAACGTCGGACAACGTGGTATTTCGAAAAATTTTATGAGTTTTGGGGAATTTTACCATACATTCTACTATCCGGGGAAAAATGTATATATCTGGTCATACCTGAATATATTTAACTCAAATTAAATATACCTATACATTTATTTCCGGTACACTTGTAAGTAGAGGAAAGTCTCCTATTGTGAGATGGGCTCCTAATGTGAGATAGCAAGATTTTTGCTAAATTAGTAGACATCATCTGTTGGTTTCATCCCGAGTTTATTGCCCTTGGAGTGAAATCTGTTTAGTGGAAAATTGATTGTTGAATCATGTAATCGTTGCGAAAAAAAATCTGTGATTGAACTCGGACGTTGAAAACCTGTCTCATATTAGAATCCTATCTTATAGAATTTTCCTCTATACATTTTACTAGCAGAATGTATGGTAAAATTTCGAAAAACTCTCATACAGTTTTTCAAAATGCCATCTTGTCCCACGATTACGTGATTTCGGGGCAAATTTTAAGAGAAAATTCTTTCCGCGCACAATTCTTGTTCGAGACACGTGTTAATGAATTCTGACATCGGCTATTACACTGTCACGTGGAGACGATCATCTTTGTTTCACGCAGAGTGAGATATCTCGGAAGAGACGGAGGGATAAATTAGTTAATTCGCGGGACTGTTTCGCGAGTGTTTCCTATTAAAACTGGCCACGTGTCGAATATTTATACAGATGGGTTACGAAGGGCGGATTCATAATATTGAATAAAGTGTCTGCCACGAGGGTCAAGCGGTGCGACCAGGTAACGAGACGAAGTGCCGCGGGGCGATGAGTTTATAACAAAAAGCGTTCACTTATAAAACCGAGCGGGAGCCAAATCATTACTTAATACAATTAAGCTAATTTTGAGACACTATGTACTAAGCCGCCGCGTTTTCTTACTGCAGTTGTGCGATTTTACACGCGCCTGTCTAGCAAATATTTTCGTTGGCGTGGCACCGCAAATCTCAGAAGCAATCTGCTCTCGAAAGAAGTCTCGGCTTCTAAATTTGTTCGGAGGTCCCGAAATTGACAAGCGATTTTTTTTACGATATCGAACAACGGCGAAAGAACGTCCAGCAATGCTTATCCCTTTGCCTGTCTCTTTTAATTTCGCACAGCGAGACGTAATTTAGCGAGGCGAATTTATCAATTTATTCGAACGGGACTACTGGTGTAACTGCACGGAGTCAGGGACTCACCTAGGATGCAAGACGTAAGAAGAATTCGGCAGACGAGTCTCTTCATGGTACGAGGATCTCCGATTTCCGGCGCCGGTGCGTGAATCTCGATCTCGACGGCACGTTGAATCGGGATAAAAAGAGCGACGCGATTTACGTCAAAGACACGCGTTCTTATCTATATTTAGACCGCACTTCAGCAATAGCGTCAGTTGTACCGAGGAAGAGCGGTGCTGGAGGAACAGTGAAGACTGTTTGCCGCGGCACCGAAGCAATGGTACCCTTCCGGTCTCGTTATCTCATGTTATCTCTGTATCGCGATGCCGTGCAACCGTGGACCAATTTGACGAAACCGCAGGCGATTCTTATAATCCGGACGGGCTTTAATTTCTTCCTCCCCCGCGAATTTTCGTTCGTTTTGTTATATTTTACAGCTCAAACTGGATCATTGATTATTTCGAGCGGTCCGTCGCGTTTTTTTTTTCTCGCGAGAAAACGCCTGCCTCGCGAGGTATTCTCGCGCGTGAAAAGCCTCCCGGTCACAATGAAAAATCAAATTGATACGAAGTAAATATAGAAACGTTCGCGATCGGACGTTATCCGCGCCGCGGTTACCGATGTAAACACTGTCGAAGCGATGCCGCGACACGAGGGAGACTGATCCCGCCCGACTCTAATTTTCTGTCTCTTCCTCCTCCTCACTTCTTGCCGCTAGGTCGCCTCGCAAGCTGCGGAGGTGGCAGTGCCTTCTTGAAGGTTCACAGTATTTTTTATATGCTTCCGCGGAATTATAACGTAAGATGGAAAAGCAGTATCGCTGGCGGAAAGATATTAATTTATCTCAAAGATAAATAGATGAAATAGAGAACTTCGTGAAAGGCCGCAGTAGTTAATTAAAATTTTAATTCCTTGTTCACACTGTACCGTGCAGTAGCTGCCATTCATTGATGGGATGAAAAATGTTATAGGTTGCACGGTAGTGAAGCAAAATCGTTACTTTGTTACAATTC
The DNA here is from genome assembly GCF_000949405.1 of Vollenhovia emeryi. Classification (NCBI taxonomy): domain Eukaryota; kingdom Metazoa; phylum Arthropoda; class Insecta; order Hymenoptera; family Formicidae; genus Vollenhovia; species Vollenhovia emeryi. The sequence continues at coordinate 77,749 of NW_011966991.1, read as the reverse complement.
CTTATCGAATGCGAATTTTACTTCAATAAAGAATAGAGGAAAGTCCGCTATTATGAGATAAGCTCCTAATATGGGACAGCAGGGTTTTTTTTGCTAAATTAATAGGCATCCTCTATTGGTTCCATCGTAAATTTATTGTCTTTGGAGTGAAATCTGTTTAGTGACTTAAAAATACGTAAATTCATTGTTAGATCGTGTAATCGTTGTGAATAAAGATTTGTGATTGAATTTGGACGTTGAAAACCTGCCATCTCATATTAAAAGCCTATGTCATAATAGAGGACTTGCCTCTATTGTATATTTAAATTATTGACCAGCAACATATCGCGCGGAATAAATTGAGAGCGATTATCAATGCCCCGAAAATAAGTTTTAAATACATTTTGCAGTTAATCAGTAGAACATAAAATTCTAAATTTATAGCGAAACTTCAAGTTTTCCGATTGGCCGTTTGTTGAGACCGTTCTTCATATCTAGGTATTAAGCAAATACGTATGACCACTCTTTGTGTCTACATCCTAAACAAATAAGTATACGACGTCGTGCACGACAAGCCGAACATTAGATGCGTCATAAAAAGAACATTCGATGCGTCACAAAGGGAACGCTCGCTCGTCATCGAAAGGAAAGTGAACTCCCACCGATCCCCCAATCGCCGAACGGCGGAATCGTAAGAGATCGACCGACCAATGGGCATGACGGGGAAAGGGGGGAGCGAGAACAAAGGTTCGATAGCGTAGTCTTGAGACGACACAGTCCTTTAGAGATCGACAGCGAGTGAAGACGAGCGAGCTCCCGCGGCCAAAGGGGCATCAAAAACGAGTGTTCCAAAACGACGTGGCTCGGGGCCGAGACTCCAAGGCGTTGCCACCCCAAAAAAGGGCACAGAGAAAGAATCAATCGACGTGGCTCAGGGTACGTTACCCCCAGGCGTTGCCACCCCAAAAAAGGGCACAGAGAAAGAATCCATCGACGTGGCTTGGGGCCCGATACCCCAAGGCGTGCCACCTCGAGCAAAGCTCGAGCAAAGCGTTGCGACTCAAACGAAGTGGCTCGGGGCCCGATACCCCGAGGCGTTGCCACCTCGAGCAAAGCTCGAGCAAATCATTGCGACTCACCCAACGTGGCTCGGGGCCGAGAC
>NW_011966991.1:62025-76013 GCF_000949405.1 Vollenhovia emeryi | reverse complement strand
CCGTTTGATTAACAAGAATCTACTTCATAAGGTACTATTATGAGAATTCGTTAGAGCATAGTAATTCACTTAGGAGATTATAAGCTATTTCACGATCGACAAATAAATCTTGATGCAGCATCGCTGTAATTAACACAATCGGCGATAATCTCTCGAGATACAGTTTTTATTACATCTATAATTATACGTCTTGCTTTACAAGGTGAACAAAATTCGTAAAGTTTCTATATCATGCTTGTAAAACTACACGGAGAGACTTTCTTCTCAAAAGTTATCCCGAAAATCATGTAATCGTGGGACATTTCGGCATTTCGAAGAATTTTATAAAAGTTTTTCAATGTTTTACCATATATTTCTAGTAGAATGTATGGTAACATTAAAAAAAACCCTCATAAAGGTGTCCAAAATGCCACGTTGTGCCACGATTACATGATTTTCAGAGTAAACTTTAAGAGAAAATTCTCTCTGTGATACTGTATATAATAAATTATATCTGCCACGAGTCAATACTGATTCTCAAAAGTGAGAGAAACTTTTGGGGAATGGAAATCAATATTGAAATATGCAATATAACGTATTATCAATATTTATTTATTTCACTGATCATGACAAAGTAATAATTACGTAAAGCTGTTAAAAGTAAAACCCCGTTATCACTAGATTGTATATCATATTTACAAGTATAGTTTGCATCTGACAAAACTTTTTATGTGACATATTTTTCTCTTCTTTAATATATATATATGTGTGTGTATTTTCATATATATATAAATATATATATATTTATATTGTCCCATATATGCTTATATCGGATTCAATATGTATATATATATATATACTTTTTCTTTTGTGGCGCGTAGTCCTCGCTCATTGTACAAAGATCAGGCGAGTTAAGCTAAGGTTTAGTTCTTTTTATCTTCTCTCTTTCCCTTTCTCTCGTTATCGCTCAAATAAACAAACTGTAAGCGCCATCACTGACATAAGAAAAGATTATTGTACCCAAAACCCCGTTCAGTGAAGTAGTCCAAGTAAAATACTCTAGTTAACAATAAATTATTAAATATCTATTCACAAATGTATGTATAGGCTATCATTATTACTATCATCGTCATCGCCGGACACTGCCATTCTCGCCGTTATTCTCGATGTTATTATCACTATTTTTACATACACACCGCCTAGAGCTTACTGTACTTTGTGTGTGTTATCGATGCGGGGGCCGTTTGTGAGATTTTATGATGAATTTGAAGAATTGCGGGGTATTGAAACGGAGTATTTTGAAATGATAGTCATCTATAGATTGCCATAAACATCTACGGTGTACTTTATCACAAGTAACCATCGAGTAACTACAAAAGTTCATCATAAAATCTGATTAATTTTCAGTAATTTATTCTAGTTATCAACAACGGATGATTATCTTGTGGTACCAATTGGATCTTATGTTACAAAATGAATTTTTTTTTTCTATTATGAAAGATTCTTCTCGGATATTGAGATATTGAGATATTGTACATCGTTTTGCGAATCATTTCTCGAGCGAGTTACACCGATGGTTAACTAATCGTAATTCATCTACGATAGTCAATATGCAGAAAATAGTCTACGTACAGAATATACTATTTTAGAAAGGTGCTATTTTTAATGTAATGTCATTTAATGTTTCGGATTTTGTCCCTTTCTGGGCCGTAGTCTTACGTTACGATTGGAAAATGAAGGCTTAATCATCGACGATTGACATTGATCAGTTTGGTGCAACTCTTCTCTAGATTCTCTTAACATGGATGCTTGCCAAAATAATATTGACTTCTAGTAAGCATCAGGACAGAGCCTCTTGGAGGCCCGACGTGAAACGAAAAACGACAACATGATTATTATCAACTGTCACGCTTTGAAATTCAACGCATAATCGCGCAAATTTTATTTCGCTAGCCACTTCGCCTCATTCGGACACGCAAGGGTGAATGTTTACACGCGCGCTTGTACATGTGTATATCTCATAATATAAATCTTCCTATTTGTCTGCCTCTTTGTCTAACTGTGTGTGCGTGTGTGTGTGTGTGTGTGTGTGTGTACGTGTGTGTATGTATTTTTTATTTCGCGCCTGAAGATGACGTTTCGAAGTTTCGCCTTTGGAACCTCATCTTCCTGGAAAACGTAGCGCGATAACTCTGGACTATGTATACATTAAGTAACTTTCCGGCCATTCTTATCAACGAGTGCGATGCTGATTGTTTGGAAATTCAATAAGAGACACCACGAAATTCACTGAAGGAGAACGCCTTACAAAAAAAAAAACGCTTTACAAAAGCTCACTCGCCAGATGGACTCGTAAAACATCAGAGTATCTTTGCGATAAAAACGGTCGTTATCGCTGAAAAGATCTCTTGCAGCCGCAATTACAATTGTAAGACCGACCCTGAACACTGCGAAAACGCGTATCATTGTGACATATGCTACCGCTTATAATTGTTTGTCGCTGGATATTGCAGAATCAATTTGGACGAATCAATTCTTACAAGCGCTATACAATTATATGGTGTTTCCTCTACAATCCCACTCTATATCTCGCACTCCTCGTATAGAATATGACTTTCTTGTAATCGTTATATACACGTCTCTACTCTCTCATTATAGACTTTGCTAGTTAATCGTTTCGCTAGTTAACCGCTTTACAACTACGATATTCGACTGACTTGCAATGATGATCGGCCATCGTTGCGAACGCGCGACCGCATTCGTACGTTCGGTCCGCACCCTCTTCGGGTTTCCTCTTTATTTCGTTCTATTTCGATTAGCTCGCCATACAAAAAGCACGCACGCTCGCACCGCAATCGTGAGAATGACAGTTTGGTTTGTGTACTTTCTCCTCTTTTCCTTTGTTAAAAAATTCTGGAGAGATTGAACTCGAGGATTACAAAATTGTTGGATGGTCAAAATCTTTTTGAGGGACATCGATAAAAAACGGGGAAAGAGACGCGCGTTAAATGTTAGTGTTACAAAACGTTGCACGGGACGTTTTTTTTTTAAAAACGGTGGTTCAACAATTTATCGCTATTTTCCTCTGTTCTTTTTTGCTTTTGTTTTTTTTGTTTTTGATTGACTGACAGTTTCATTTTCGAAGTTTTACAAAACAAGTTCATATCGATATTTGGTGCCGACGCACAACTTATCCTCATTCGGCTATTTGAAAGCAATTCACGCGTTTCAATTAACAATGTTAATTCGTCAAATTCGTACGCAATATAACTCGTCAAAATTTAACGCTTGAAAGGATATTCACAAAGATACTTGCAACATTATACACAAATTCGCATTATCAACATTTTAATTTACTAATTCAATTAATGTTTCTTCTTCTAATATACAACGTGGTATAATTTCCAGTCTTAATGACGCCTTGTCGCGTCTTTCTGGCAGAGTTATACGTGTCCAGAGTAACTATTGACGAAAAAGAAAGGAACGCGGCTATACTTCAGCGATTACCCTGCCGTGATCTTTAGAGAATGTTAAAAATGTTAACGTTATTAATATACATGTAAGTGTAAAATATAGATCGCTTTGCGTTGCGGCTGGAAAAGGAAATGGGCGAAGCATTCACATTCTCGCAACATGCTTTTCTATTTTCTCGTAGCTCTCTCGCTCGTTCTCTCATTCTCACTTTCTTTATTTTTGCTATTTACAAACGTGGCTTAAATAACGTTCGTTAACATTTTCATCCTTTTTCTCACTCTCATTCTCCTCGCGCTCTTTCTTTCTCTCATTCTCTCTTACTCTCTGATTTGTTCTCCCTTTCGTTTACCTAAAATAATTATTTTAATTTAAAATGTGTCGTTCGCTCTAAGCGCGATCGAAGGGCAGCCTAATTCTTCTTCGTCCTCTTCATTAATTCGCAGATTTATTGTGTTACACAATGGGTCAAAATCGGAATAGATCGCGCACAAATAACATTATTTTTCTAAATTTAACGCTTTTCAGATACCAAATAAGAAAATAGAGGAACAGAAAGTGCATTTTCGTTTTGTCGCACAAATGTTTTCGCTATCGACACAGCATTACGTAGAAAGAACTAGCGAAAAAGCGCTCCGTTAATTCCAAGTGAATTTCTTCAGTCTTCTGTCACTAATTAATTCCGATCCACTGTGTATCATCATATTATATAAATATATATATACACACATGTGTATATAATATTTATATATCTGTCGGTTCTATCACTGCCGAACGATAATTGTCAGAATCGTTCAATCTGTCGTAAACTCGTCCGGTTTATAAAGAAGAGGGAGCTGGGCGGTACAGAGGACTGCCCTTGATAGGAAGCACATGAGCCTCGGAGTTGAATACCCAGTCATCCAGACTTATGAGATCGTCGTCGCTGAAGAGCAAATAGAGATACTGGAAAAAGACAAAATATTTTCACATTTTATATTTTCATACCTATATATTGTTATACTTTCGTATAATATACGTATATTTTCATTAACTCTCCTCTCTTTCTCTCGCGTAATCTATTGATTAAATCTTAAATAATATTCTTCATCGGAATGTTTCTTTATCGAATATTATATCTGTTTCTTTTTTGTCTCTATAAATACGCTGATTAAAAATAAAGTTTATGATACGATATTAACGAAATACTTTAATATTCTATCGTAAATTAATTTGCAGAAGCATTAATTTATAAAAACAAAATATATAAATTGTACAAGAAACAAGAGAAGAATTGTACAACGTAGTGTCAATCGAAGCGTTATGTTGCACACGTTAAATATAAATTTGAGATATACCGCCGTTGCCGAAAAGGAGTAAATATTAAAGGTTTAAGTCAGTCTTTAAGAGAAGTGTAAACCAAATCGAAACGATGTTTCGTTTCTCCTTACCTTCAATGTTTCAGCAAAGAAGTAACTTTGTTGGACGTCGTCTTTCGCCGAGTCGACTAAGTAAACATTGTTAAGTCCCGTGAATCCTCCGGGAACCCGACAATGCTTCTCCAATGCTTGAACCGCTTCCCAACCCCATTCGCGATATTTTGGATCCTTTGTTAACCGCCACATTATGAAGTAGGATTCGAAGGTCTGCGGAAAAGTATATCTCGTTTTATTCCATCCAATAAATTATGTCGACCTTCTTATAAGGAAACGAAGCATTGAGTTTTATATTATTCTGTAAATTTCTGGTAGAATTACAAGCGTTATAACTAAAATAATTAAATTTAATACTTAATTAAAAAGAGAAAATATGCGGGAAACTTATAGTCAACCCAACTGGCTAGTTATTTCATTTATAGTTTATCACACAACGTTTCGACCCTATTTTTTGGGTCCTTTTCAAGTGGTACTGCAAATCAACAACAACGTAATTGTGAAATAATGTAAGTTAATAAGTAAAACGACTAAAAGTTAAGCAACGCACCTAAGTCAGTCATCGTCGTCGAAAAAGATCCCCCAAAAAATAGGGTCGAAACGTTGTGCAATAAAGTAATAAAATAACTAGCCAGTTGGGCTGACTACAAGTTTCCCGTCTCAATTTTTAATCATTACTGGTGACAATAGGCAAACTCTCCTTTCTTTAAGTAAATTCTTAGATTTGCGAAAGATTACTTTTGAAAACTTTAATTTCATTTGAAGTAAATTTTTCCAAGGGTTCTTCGCGGTTAAAAACGATTTCGAACAGTAAAATAATTTTTCAGTACGGCAATCTTTCTCTCTCCCCCCTTCAGAGGAGACGAAGGATGAACGTAGTTGCGATAAAGATACTTAATCAATTAGCGCTGCTCTTGCATTGAGATGAAAACATGGACGACTTACCTCCGGTCGTAGAATGTAATATTTTTCGCCGTTCTTTAAGCTCCTAGCCTCGTTGCCTTCGATAAAGTGGAAAGCTTCGGGGCCAAGTTTTGTAGCGCTCCTGTCATACGATTCGTGACACGTGTTGGTCAAACCAGCGGCGATGTTCATGTATTTTTCAGACAGCTCGTTTTCCAGAGTTTTTGCCCCCAGAGCGAACATACCGCCTACAAAGCCATGATAACGTTATTGACGAGTTCCTATTTATTTGTTGAATTGATCGTTTATGTTGATACAAGAAAATAAAATAATTCCGTCTTGACGATAAAGCTTGAAATGAGTAAATGATTTTTACAACTATATCATAAACTTTAACGATTAATCATTTAACGGAGTATTTGTAATTAGATTATTTAACGACAATGCATCCGAGTATCGACATTGCTCAAGTTTGACAATTACGATGTAAAAATAATAGTAATTACATTAATAATGCACGTGCAAAACTTACCGGCGAAGCAAGCCAAGTGGCCCATTTTATGCTCCAGCCTGTCGTATTTTAAATCCGACACGTATACAAGTTTGCCAGGAGATGTCTTGATCATGTGCTCGGTTATAGCCGCTACAGCATCGTCATACATTTCACGTGCCTCGACGTCGTCCTTGCCCGACTGGATCCAAGCTTTCAGTAGGTACTCATAGAAACTGTCGCCGAGTCCACCGAGCGACATATGATCTGCAATTCCCACGAAAACGTTTCTGTCGTAAATAAATTTCATGCGAATTCCAAGAGAGTTCACGACATATTGTCCTCAGAAATTATTAGGCGAGGCCCACTATATCTCTTTTTCATTTACAAATTCTTTAACAAATTCTTTTGCCTCCGATATAATTTCTAAACGAATATGTTAGCCCGCTAAAAACTTGTATTATGCACAATTAAAGAATAAAAAGTCTTTTATTTTTAAATTGACAAAAGAGAACTTGAATTCGATCAAAGAATAAGAGAATGAAAGAAAAGTATTGAGAATCTGGGTTATTACATCGTCTCATTATATTCTTTTTAAGTTGAAGAAAAAAATGCATACATATTAAAATATTTAAAAAATATATAAACGTTTTGACACACGTGAAAGGAAACTTTTAAATACAAATAACAAGATTTGCTTTTCTCCCCATTAAAAAGTCTCTAATGCACCAGTTACTTTTATTTTCCATTCCTTTCATGTTAAAGCGAAATTAAAGGCTTGCGGGTGAGGGGAGGGGGGGGGGACCGACTCGTTTTGCAAGATAAAACGGCTGTTCGACTGCTCTAAAAGAGATACCGCTTTAAAACGGATAGCAACGGTAATCGCTGCGAGATAAAGGAATGCTGGAAGAATCTTTTCCCCGGAAAAGAGGGGTTTGTTCTCGGCGCTACTTCGATCACGTTTGAGGCGGGCGAAACAAAGGGCACATTTCTTGATATCTACTGGGTTAATTCCTGGATGCCTTGGGCTAAGAGCACGGTACCCATTTTATGTGAGATTTGCGATGAAAGGATGTACGGATTCGCTTTATCTCCCCGATCGCTACTTCGTCGGGAACATTATCGTAAGAACGTTATCGTACGAGAGTGCATGAAGGCTAGTCGTGCTACGTGAGCTTTATAGGCTTCGAACGAATGTTATTTATAATTTGAAAATGACAAACGTTTCGCACGCTGATTTTTATTTTGCAAAGGGAGACAGCGCGTTATATATTTGTTAGGAAAAAGCCAATAATGTATTGATGTCTACTGGTTACACTCAGAAAGAGAGGCGCTCGAGCAAACAAGATCGACGATGTTCTCGTTCAGGAAGATATAAAGGTTTCACCAAACAAATTATGTACCGACGTGACAATAAATTTTGTCAATGAATTCGTATTGAGTATTGATAATTATTATAGCAGTACAATATTTGACGTATTAACTATATAAAGCTTGTTCGGTTCATTATACAGGGTGTCCAGTAATTACCGTGTTACCCCTCGTGGACAGGTAGAGCGGATTAAAGTGAATAGAAAAGTCCTTTGTCGATTTTACGAATTCCTTAATAATTAACGGGCAATTAATTAATAAAGATCTGCGAACGAGTGTGCATCCGCGCGATTCAGCGACGAGAGACTAATTATTAGTAATTCCGTATATGAATACGTTTGATCGAAACATCAGTTCTGACCATTCGAGCAATGCTCTCTTTTTTTTGGTGTACTTACAATACACGGCGCCCGCCAGAGCGAAACCGTGAAAAATGTGGGAGGGGCGTGCGGTGAGACTAGATACCGAACGGTTTGGATGATACATCCCCGAGGATCTCGTCATACGTACAATAAGAAGGCACGCAGACGCAGGGGATTTAGGAGGTGGAGGATGATAAATGCGATATTCAAGATCGGCTATGGCGAAGACGGCGCCGACGCCGCGACGCTGCGGTGCAGCATCTTTTCGCGAGGCGACATGAGCCGACGCTTGCGATACGAAACGGCGAGGAGAAAAACAAGGCGACCAAGAAGTTGTACGGCTCTTTCACCTCGCGACTGTGCAACAGAAAACCATTTTCACGGTGTAAAATCTATGGCTATCGGATTAAAAAACTATTTCGAGCATGTACTACACGTCCGAAAATGTGTTAAATGTAAAATTATAATAATGAGTCATAACACACAGATGCATTTGTGTCGACTCAACGTTGCACAGTCGAAGACATACATAACGATTTTTTTTTTGGAGACGTTGATCGTGAATTCAAATGTGAAAATGACAATTAAAGGAGATACTATTGTATCTTCGGTCGGACTGGATCTTGATAGTCTAATAATAACATTTCTGCTTGAATTTTATATACTTTTTCAAACTTAGCAAATTGCGCGCGGATTCGTCGGTCTTGAAACAGGGCTAGTTTTGAAACTGTAAAATCGCGTATGTTTTGAAACTGTAAAATCGCGTATGTAATAATTGGTTTAACTTTTGAAGCATCCCTTTTAAATCATCCTAAAGAAATAGAATTCATAAGGCTCTGACGTGGGAATCACGAGTACAAAGTAATAAAGGATATAAGAGCCAAGACAGGATGTTAGTGTCTAAATGATTTTAATTTTTAAATTTGTTGCGAAAAATTTACCTCAGCCAGGGTTTGAACCTGGACCTCCCTATCGCTATGCGGGCGTTTCTCATCGGTGGTCGAATTGATGAGAGGGAGGTCCAGGTTCAAACCCTGGCTGAGGTAAATTTTTCGCAACAAATTTAAAAATTAAAATCATTTAGACACTAACATCCTGTCTTGGCTCTTATAATCCTTTATTACTTTGCATTCGTTATAAAGAATTTATTGCGAAGAATATTTCACCCTAGCCAAGGTTTTAAACTCCTGGACCTCCCCACAATCTGTGACGGTGTTTTTCAGTTCAATCACTGAGGCACGCGATGGTATTTATCGCAATAAATATTTAGAAGAATGTCTCGTTTCAGGCGACATGAATAAATAATAATATTGTTGCATCAGCGTCGATACGGGCTCGTTGGATCAAACGCAATCGTGAAGAAGTTGCGAAGCTTTCCCATAACAACGAGCCGCTGTTATTAAAACGGCTAAGAAGATTTGTAGCCGAGCTGTCAAGCCGGTCAGACGTATTGTCTTTTCTCTCCGCTGTATTTGTCTGATAATAAATTAGTTCTTTCCAACGAGCTAAGCCTGGCTATTTCGGAGAGCGCGAACGCGGATGTGTGCGCGGGGACACGAACGGTGCGCGACACACAAGCGTCTCCCGGGTCTCCCAGCAATATTAAGTGAAATTAGACCGATATGAATCTTACAATTAAATGGAAAAGATGCCATCTTCATCTCTGTGAAGTTATTACTTAAAAAATTATTTTTTTTCCGAGAGTTCTGCATAGATTCGCAATAGCTCCAGAGTTCCTGATAGTTTTAAGAAATAGTTCTGGCCATTAAAGGCATGAAAATGAATTTAAAAAATGTGAAAATGTTGCTGCCAGATGATTACACAAAAGTAATGGTAATGAGGATAAAACAATTAATTCTGCGATGCAGAAACGAATTCTGTATGTATAATACATATAACGAACAATATAGACGCAATTTTGTACATCTTCGAAATATATTCCTTTGCACCTGAATGGTTCGTAAATAATTTTCTAAACAAATGATGTGCCCGGTATGGATATCGCTCATTCGCTGCAACAATAACGTAAGTTGAAAAATAAAGTTTCGCAGAAAATGAATTTAAATGTTTCGAATGCTTTCGCAAATTTCGTAATGTTAATTTTAAATGTAATTTTAGTATTTTATAATAACTGATTGTAAAAGGAACAAGAATTTATTGCGATGAATATTTCAGCCAAGGTTTTCAACTCCTAGACCTTCTTGCAATCTGTGACGGGTGTGTTTGCCAATTCAATCACTGAGGCACGTGATGATATTTATCGTAATAAATATTAAGATGAATGTCTTGTTTCAGGCGACGTGAATAAACGATATTGTTTCGTCCGCGTGTATAGTATCTAGCTATGTATTAGCTCTTTATTAAGTGTGTTGAATTCTCATCGCATTCTTTTGTAAACGTCTCAAAAATGTTAATGTTTAAGTTACGTCGTTGCTGGAGCAAATTGGAATAATATATTTACGAATATTAATAAAAGAATCTTGGACGTAAATATATAGTAAATGTAACGCCGATTATTCAGATTTCACTTACGTTGACCCCATTTTCCTGTTCTCGGATGGATATAATTTGGATATAGACCCTTCGGCTTGTCCAGGCTCTTCAGGACCTTCCTTACATTCTCAACTTTGCTCTTGAACACTGGATTATTCGTTATATCGCTCAAGTAGGTAAACTCGAGATGCATCGTCCCGATTTCGGATAAAATACTGCAGCCGCTGCTCGCCCAACCGTAATTCTTGCTGGCCTGAAAAATAAGCGCAAGTTTCTAGCTAGAACACATTGCGAGATATAAAATGTTCAAAGTAATAAACGGATAGGTCAAGTATGATAACATTCTGGAAAATTACACTATATTTAGACAGTAGAATAGTGTAATATGAAATATTTTGCTATGACAAGAGAGGAAAACGATAAAATAAAAAATATCGACTTGTGTCACAATTTTGTTTTAACTATATACATATAATATATAATATATATTACAAATTTATTAATTTATAATACATAATACGTCTAACATATTAAAGAAATCTGAAATGTGATTCTACAATAATTTATATTTTGCAAGAAAATTTATTGGATCCATTTCTTTAGAATTTATGAAAAGCAAATAGATCGTAATACAAATGGTATAATCCATGAGAGCAGGCAGAATATGCTAATTCTTTATGAATAGGATCATGATATTAAGAATAATATGAAAATTTTATGGAATAAAATCTGATGCGGTTTTAAGTAATCAAAAGCCATTGTTGGAACGTTGAAAACCCAAAGAAACGAAGAGGTAATCTGTTCATCGGATATCGTCCGAATACTGTAACGAGGATTTGGGTAGATGAAGTTTCGGTGGGAAAAGCATAATCGCTTTATAATTTAATCTAGCCAATTAACTTGCTCGCTATAATTTCACCGCGATAAGATAGACGAGTATGCGGGGACGTAGCGTTTGCATGTCTTTTGTTGTAAAAAATAAGAGAATTACATTTTTCATTGCTATAATATCGTAGTACTTGTAGCAAGTTATTAAAATATCTCTTTTTTTCATGTATAATTCTCTTTTTTTTAAAAAAAGAGATGTTACCAGCGTGAATGTCGTTAATATCGAACAGTTGAGGCCTCTTTTCCGCGATGCCGATTAGTTTTCTCGAAGCGTGGCGTGCTTTACATCTCTTTTAGATTCGTAGTAAATGAAGATTTGCAATTTAGAAATATACATTTGTATACACCAACTATTGAGGTAAAATCTCTAATCTTAGTAATTAGAATTTAAGTAACAACGATTTTTGTTTCGAAACATTTTCTCGATTGAACAGAACTGATCGTTAATTTAATCAATACCAATAAGTCCGCGGAATAATACGCAAAACGTAGCAACAGTCACGGAACAAAGTAATGTACAATAAAATATTAAGTACGGAATTTTCCATTGCGTAGGCAGGCCAACGAATTCTCAACGTTTTTTTCTTGTTTTTCACTCGGCGCGGCATCGTACGACGATTAAGCGGGCCAACGAATCCTCAACGTTTTTTTGTTGTTTTTCCACTCGGCGCGGTGACGTACGACGTTTTTGCATGCCATCGTGTACCTGAAGGTCGCCGCGTTCTCACTCGCTCGCCGAACGTCGAGCCGGCAGGCAGTGGCGAGAGTCGCTCCGTGCGTGCTATTACTTTTGCGTTATCGGTTTCCAAGACTCGATCGCGACGAATGTAGGGATAAAACGCTATCGATTTGTACACCTTTATCAGTAACGAGTAACGTTCCTCGATTATTAAGTTCCTACAACTTGTAATGAGAAACTAATTGCGTGTTGAGGCGACGGCTCTTTATCAACGTACATAGGTATTTCACGAGACTAACTCATCTAAAATATGAATGTGAACCGTGGTACTTTGTCGCGGTTACATCACGTTTACGCACCACGCTTTTAATTATCTATCGATTTCGTGTAATCCGTTCTATTTTCGGGAAAACAGAGAAACTTGTGCGTGAAATTTGTGTGTGATTTCGGCGTTCGCGCTGTAATTCGCTCTGTCGTTTTTCACTATTTCGTGCGTTTCGCGGTATCTCACATCGCGTACGGGAGTGCCGTTTCGCGCGATCGATGATTTTTGCGAGTGAGTGTTGTGTCGGTGCAACAAGGAAATCTGAGAGGAGGAGGAGGCCGAGGAGGCATCGGGCAACGGCGGAGAAATGGTGAGGTAAGTGTCTTATATTTTTATGTTATTTGCTACTTGTGCAAAATCTGTTCTCTGTTTTTATTTTATTTATTCAAATGATTCGAACGAGAATTCGAATAAGTGTTAGAGACAAAACCATACGTAGAAAATTTTGTGAGTTTATATTTAAAACGAAGACTTTTTCAGTATTCTATATAATTATTTTAATAAATACCTATTTTACAAAATGTAAAATATAAAGTATATTTAATATAATGTTTTAATAATTTCGATTTTACGTAATCAGTCTATAATAATCATATACTTATTTGTATTGTTACAGTTTAACACATATAATTAGCGATGTACAACTCTGCTGTTGCGAATCGTATCAGTGAGTGATAAATTACTTTTTATTTTAAATTGACGTTGCGCATACAATTACTTTTTTGCATGTATACAAATTCTTAAAAATATACAATGCCCAACTACAAATTGCGCGCGCGAAGCGCGCATTTTGTCCTGTCCTCCTATATAAAAAAAGGCATATTAAGTCGATAGTCGAAAGTCTCGAAGTATAGTTGTCGTTTTTCTGAGATGCTAATTGGTCGTCTCGCTTGTGCGATACGACATGCTTCAGTCGTGTTATTTGCAGCTGTCATACCATGCGAATTCTTAGATAGAGCAAATAGCGCGCGCTTGTGTTATCTAGTATTATAAAAAAATATATGTAACTGATGCGCAACAAGCGACAAATTTTTGGAACTTTTATTGTAGACATATTTGCATTTAGATATTTGTTTAAATTGACAGTTGCAAAAGCATCTAAAAAATACTATAGCATATTATTTTTTTCAATGCATGAAAAGGAAGAGAATGAAACGGTCTCGAGTAAAACAGTCAGACAGCCTAATAAAAAAGCATATGAAATTTGCGCAACCGAGATAAGCATGTTTCACCATTCTTTTATGCCAATCCAAATTAATGGAAAATTATGATGTACTGCACGGAAATAGACATTCAATAATTAGTTGCGCCCACGAAAAATAGCAATTGTAAAGTTACCAAGTAGAATCAGTCGGCACGCATACGTTGTGTCGTGATTAAATCTCAGTTCTTTCCATTTCTTATTTCCTTGTACTCTCGACACTTGCATGTGAGTTGATTTTTTTTCGATAAGACTGCTTGTCAGACTCAATTGCTACTACACGCCATTTACTACACAATCAATTTATCTACAGTTATAAATTATTTAACTAATATACTTGAGATAATTTATAGAAGCACTTCAATTATTACTTCTTCTATTCTTTGCATTTTTTAAATTTTATTTGCGACTATG